>NC_046301.1:12535213-12712713 GCF_004115265.2 Rhinolophus ferrumequinum | reverse complement strand
AGATTTTATTTTTTGAAGGAGTAGTGTGTGGATAATTAATATGGGAGAAGGATCTATTTGATATAGGTGAATTGGCTGTTGTCCAGGAAACAAATGTTTATAGTCTCAACCATGACAGAGTCAGAAAAAATGAAAGTGTAATTATTCCATTCAATAAAACTGATAGGACTTGATTGTTAAACAATGAGAGTGACATATTAATAAGCCTGTATTTATGAATTGGGAAACTGGGTGGTTAGTGGTGCCCTAGATCAGGATAGGAGACAGTGCAAATAAAGTCTGGTGATAAAGAGAGTGCCATTCAGTACGGAACATTCTGAGTTTTAGTTGCATATGAATCACTGAGATGAAGTTGTCTCATAGCAATTCTTACAGATGAATGCAGCAATGAGGAGAGAAATCTGGGCTGCTGGATTATCAAGTTATGGGAGTTTTCACTCTACCAAGGTCATCATGTGTATGAATGGGATCAGCTAGGAACAGGATACAGCTTGGACGTAGTAATGAACACTGAGTGATGCCAGTATTTCAGAAGTCTTGGCAAAATCAGTTTTTTTGTTTTGTTTTGTTTTGTTTTTAATTCTGAATAAGGAAGCCACGTTACATTGGGCTCATGAAAGTCGAAGATACAGAAGAGTAGGCTAAATTTCTTTAAAAAGTTTAGTATCTCACGGAAATCAGCATAGTGCCTGGAGTGTGCATGAATGAAAATAATTTTAGCAACTTGTAACCGATTAAATACTGATGCAATAATAATAATAATAATAATAATAATAATAATAATAATAATAATAATAATAACTACTCATATGCTTTTATGTCTTTTCGAAGTGTCTCTTCAAGAACTATGCCTTCTACACAGAATGTTCTTCCACCAGATAGCTCTGTGGCAGGGACTTTTCCCCATTGTAATCTCAGTTTAAATATTAAATATATCTTCAGAGTCTTTTCCTAAATTTCAAACTTAATATTCTACTCACGTTCTCACATCTGATCACATCACCCTATTTCACTTTAATCAACTTTTACCGTTAACTATTATAACCTTGTTTAGGTGATTGTTCAGTTTCTTCAAATGGGGATAAACTAAATAAAGTGATTTTTAATGGCAATTCACCTTTGCTTTTCTAGAATAAACAAATTGTATGATTATAATGTACTTGTTGCAGTGATGTTGCTAGACTTTTTGATATCAGCGGGATTATTCATTATGAATTTGTACCAACTGGACAAACAATTAACCAAATTTACTATTTGGAAGTGCTGAAAAGGCTGCGTGAAAAAAATTAGATGACCTGAACTTTTCGCCAACAATTCATGGCTCTTGCATCACGACAATGCACCAGTTCACAGGGCACTGTCTGTGAGTAGTTTGCAGTCAGTAAAGAAATAACTGTTTTGGAACACCCTCCCTACTCACTTGATCTGGCCCCCAGTGACTTCTTTCTTTACCCGAAGATAAAGGAAATATTGAAAAGAAGACATTTTGATGACATTCAGGACATCAAGGGTAATATGACGACAGCTCTGATGGCCATTCCAGAAAGAGTTCCAAAATTGCTTTGAAGGGTGGACTAGGCATTGTCATGGGTGCATAGCTTCCCAAGGGGAGTACTTCGAAGGTGACTGTAGTGATATTCAGGAATGAGGTGTGTAGCGCTTTTTCTAGGATGAGTTCGTGAACTTGTCAGAACTCTACATTGCTTAATTCTGTTTGCTAATATTTTGTTGATGATTTGAATTTATATTTTTGAGAAAACCCCTCTCTACTGCCATTTATAGAATCTTTGTCAAGTTTTGATATTAAGATTTATTTATTTATTTATTTTAAATAAAAACATTGGAAAGTGCTTACTGCTATATTCTCTGGATTAGTTTGAGTGGGATCGGTGGTACTGATTCCATAAATGTTTGCAAGCTATCATTGGTAAAATCATCTAGCATTTCTTTTGTGAATCATACATATACTGAATATCTTTAATGCACAGAGGGAAAAATCAGATTTTTCCAGTTCTTCTTGTTTCAGTTTGGTACACTGTGTTTACATAGAAGTTTGTGGTTTTTTAATATATATTTCAAATTTTATTGACATAAAGTTTTCATCAACCATTTATTATCTTTTTTTATGTCTCTGGGATAGGAAGTGACATTAAATTTTTCTTTCTTATATTGTTCCCTTTGCCTTCTTTGAATGCTTTCTCAGTTTTTTCAGGTGTTTCTTTTAATTTTATTAGACTTCTCAAATACCAAATTTGTCTTTTAAAATCTACTCTATTGTGCTGTTTTTCCTCTATTACTTACTTATGCTTTAATCTCTATTATTCTTGAATATAATTTTATATTTTCTAATTTTTGTAGTTGGATAGTTTATTCACATGTATCCTGTTTTCTATTACATGCAATTAAAGCTAAATAATTCTGTTTGAGGAAAACTTTAACTACATCCCACAAGTTTTTATATGTCATGTTTTCATTATCATTTGGCTTAAAGTATTTTCTAATTTCCATCATATATGCATGAGTTAATAAGGTATGCCATGTTAGTTTTCAAATATTTGAAGATTATCAGTTATTTTTGTCATTAAATTCTAGTTTAATTCTTCATGTAGTCAGAGAACATACTTCTTGATTTTTGTCACTTAATGTTGACATTTATGGTCACAATTTGCCCCACCTTGAATAAGAGGAGAATATAACAAAAAGAGTTCTCTTACAGAGTTGGCTTTTCTTTTTTTTTTTTTTTCTCTCCCTACAGCACAAAACATTGGAGTGTGAGTAAAGCAACAAAATCTAGTTTATGTATGCAATAAAATTACATTATCAGTCCAGGGACCCATAGCTTAGGCATAAAATAAAGTAACTAGATGTGTAGAAAAACATAGCAGGGAACTCTGACTCTCTATATAATTGTTTCTTCTCCGTAATTGCTATGAGGATGACCACTCCAGGCCCAAATCTACTCATCGCTTTACCTGAAATTACCTGAGTTAATTTCAACAAGACCTAAACATTATTTCATATTATTCCCAATCTTCTTTCTATTTATTCTTTTTGTTTATTTAGGGAAGAATTGCGACAGCCCGAATTAGTGAGAAGAATTAAGGTTTAGGGGGAAAAAAAGCATTAATTTCCAATTTTAGCTAACTCACCATCATAGGACAATTGAATTGAATATTCTTACCATTGGGCTTTTAAGAAAAGAAAATAAGGCTATGTACCCTCATTTGAATACACAAATGAAGTAAGTGAAATCACTAAATATTTATCCCCCTAAAATTTGTCCCAATGAATGATATGCTCAATTTCCTGTTGTCTTCCCATGGTGGATACAGCTGGTGACAAAGACAATTGAAGTGATGCCGCTCACGTCAGAGCTTGGCTGCTGCTGACATTGATCCCTCAGTTAATTTTTCCAAAGCAGGAAGCCCATAAGCTGAGTCCATTTTCTAAGCTGGACTCTGCAGCAAGCTTCTCCAAACTCTGTATAATTATTATATGTACCTCCTGCAAGATTTAAGATCTTGAGCATGACCTCTGGGACACTAGTACACGATCTCACATTTTATTAACAAGTGGGGACATTATTTTCTATCACCTTTTTTTTTTCTTTAAATATTGCTTGTAGAAATGATACCTATATTTTTATTGTCTCAGCTACTTTATCTTGATCAATGAAACCAAGTTTAAGACACTGGGAATAAATAAACTCCTTCAGTCAATCGTCACTGTCTAAAAAGAAAAATCTTCTATTCCCTTATTAAATTGCTTTTTAATTTTATATAAAATTGACTTTCAGTCTGTTTCTTCATTGCACAAGCGTGATAATCACAAAAATATCTTTCAAAACCTTTATGCATGGCAAGACAATGTTCATTATTGCTTACAGTGAGCCATTTTTGAGATTGTATTGGAGCAATAGAATAATTTAAAATATACATATTTGAAATATTTATTGACCTACAAATTTGTTGATTTATATTCTTCGACCTAAAATACATTTCTATTTTCAAGCTTAGAATTATCTCTTATATATGATATATATATATATATATATATATATATATATATCATATATATACACACACACACACACACACATATATACACATATATATATACACACACACACACATATATGTATATATGGACATATATATACATATATATGTCCATATATACATATAGATGATAAATTGCACTTCAAAGCTTAATCAAATTTAAAAACTTAGTTTATAACAATTTTCTGAGTACTAAGACAACATAAGCAGAATTATTATCTTCAAGTGTACTCTTGTGGTTTATTTAGTCTCTTATCTATAGTTGTCTGTAATACGTTATCACTGATATTTTTCTGAAGACAGCAGTTTTATAAATAGTCTCTTTAAAAAAAATTGCCTGAAATATTCTTTAAAGTTTTATTTTATGGTTAATTTGAAATTGTTGTATCTTTAGTTGGCTCTTCTCCGAGTGGCCATAACACTTTTAATTGAGGAAATAATTTCACCATAGGTATTGATGTAAGTTTAGAGAAAATTCTACTTTTGTTAGATTTATGTTATCAATTCATTTTCAGTATTGAAATATATAAATATTCTAGACCAAATATTTTCTTTTACTTTCATTCAGCAAAACTTCTAATACAAATTTTTACAATGAAAAACTCATTAAAACTTGTGTCTATATTTAAGATGTTTTGAATGTTTTCCATATTTAAATGCTGCAAAATCACAGGCTTTCTCAATAAAATTTCATCCTGTTTTCAATTTAATTTCATTCCAGTATAAACTATGAATATATCCAGTGAAAGTGAGTGTTGCATCCAAATATTCTTCCTACAAGTTAAGATATTAATAAGAAAACATGTTATTTAAACAGTAAATCTTGTGTATGGTTGCAGAAATTCTCACTTTGCTTTTGTATAAATAAACATTAATGTCTTCTTGTTTGCAAGCTTTGTTTTCAACAATGACAATACTCTAAAGCTAAAAATATTTTTAAAATTTTTGGTGCTGCATGCATTAGCTATTTGGTTTAAATTTTCACTCTTTTTAAATAAAAAAATCTAAATTTGAAACACATTGAAAGATCAGTATCAGTATCGGTATCAGCTAATACATACATTTAGTGAACAAATAAGTACACAAAGGCTCAAACATTTTCAAAGTCCAATTGATGATGACAGCAAAGAGAAGAGATGTCATATATATATATATATATATATATATATATATATATATATATATATATACAATTTTCTCCCAAAATTGCGTACAGTAGTTACCCTGCCTGCTTATAAATTATGTGCATATTTTGACAACTGTAGCCTGTATATAGTTAGAATGTTATATCTTATTGAGAAACACATTTGTGTGTGCATGACAAGCAATTCCAAGTATCTCTTTTCCATAGATTTCTTAATTTAGTAACAACAAGGTTCTTACCATGATGCTGTGGTCAATCCATATTTATTTTCTAATTGTTATCTCAGAGACAAGGAATTTTGTCTTCAGTGTTAAACCTTTTAACTGAGTTTGCAATAATATTTGCAATAGTAACAAATGCTTCACCTTTGAAGAATGAACTTCCAAAAAGCTTCTTGACGGCACCATAATAATACCCAACCATTATAAATTTTAGTGAATTGATTCTGTATTGGAAGCATCTGTTACATAATATGTTATAAAACTGGCAATATTTAGCTCTTTTGTTAATAATGCCAAGGCTTTAAGAGCTATTGTTTTACATTTCACATATGCATATGAAAATTTGGAACAAAACAAAAGAGCAAAATTAACTGTGGCAGTCAAGGAGATAGGCCATTTTGATTTTCCTTTGAGAAAAAAAAAAGTGCCTTTTTTCTCAGAGTGTAGTTAGATAACAGTCTTCAGGTGCACGGTTTGGGACCTCCTAGTGATAGCACAGTGGCCATACCATGACCTGGTGATTTCTGCACAACTGGAGACTCCTCTCCTTGGCAGTCTCTATTCTAGAAAATCAGTTCTACTGAGACTCGTCAGCTCTACATTGAAATATTTGTCACTTTCTGCCAACTTTCTTGCTTCCATGTTCTGGACTTTAGAATGTCCCCTAAATCCACGTCGAAGCCCTCAACTCCATACCTTAAAATGTGACTGTATTTGGAAATAAGGCCTTTAAAGAAGTAATTAAGTTTAAATGATCAGTATCTGCTATTAAATACGTAAAACAAAGTCTTTCATGCTTTTAGCCTATGAGTAGTTTCCCTCCTAATGATCAACTGGAGCTTTATAAGTATATCTGCAGTCAGGGTGTGTGGGGGGAGGCGGGGGAGAGTTAGACAACCATCTTCCCCTTATTATCTTATAGAGTTAAGTCTTTTTAATTGAAAAGTATTAATTTCTATCCATCTTGTCATTAATTGAATGAAATCATCAATGTGTATATTTGATGTATAAAAAATACATTCTAACTATACATAATTTTTCCTATGGAAATATTTCCAGTTTTTCAATTGTAAAAGTAGTATGCAACTGTTTTTACCAATTTTGTAAATATCAGCTGGCTACCATTTTATTTATTGTTCAACAATTTCAGTGACTCACATTGCTCTATGAGGCTATCTAGGACATTCATGTAGCACCTCATTATGAGTGAATTTCTTTTTTTATGCTCTTTGATATTTTTCAGTATTATTGGTTCTTAAATATTAATGACTAAGACTCTGTCTTACAGAGTAATCATCACTTTGTTCAAATTTTAGTCCAAAACTGTGAAAATAGAGCAGACTATCAAGTAACATTGCGTTCTATTTCCTTTTCCAACTAATTTGATAAAGAAAAGGAAATCCATTCTATGGATTTTTCACCAATTGATTTATATATTTTATTTTAATTTTCTAAAGAGCTTTTGGCATATGTGTAAAAACACCTATTTTCGACATAAGCAACCTGAGGTTCAGAAACTTTAGTGAATTATCTTTGACTGGTCTCTGTAGGTGAAAGAACTAGGAACAAATTTCAGGTTTCAGATCTCATATCCATGTGATTTATGTCACAGTAAGGAGATAACACTTTTTGAGTGTTACATTAAGCTAAGTATATGTATATTGGGATGATAATCTCTACATGATTCTTAAGATATAACGGTGACAAAAAATCAGTACTGAAAACCTTTCTTATCTTTGACAAGGAATGTATATCACAGACTTAAGAGCAGCAGAAATGAGTGACCTACTTAATGGTTAAGAGAAGGCCTTGTCACTGTGGTTCTTTTAGGACATCCAGAGGCAAAGGATAAACACAGTAGCAAAGCAACAACAAGAATAAAGCCACTACTTTATTGTAAATTATGACATAGTCTCCTAATTCTTTGAGAAATTAGGTAGAATTTTAAGAAACAAAAGCCACATGAACATAATCTGCAAATGTCTTGCTTTACAGAAATGTTTTCTGAAGAAATGACACAAAACATGCCAAGATTTATCAAATCTGTCAATCCCTAACCCTTTCTGACTGGTGGAGGAACAAGTGATACCACGAAAATAAACTGCAGTTTTATCTAGTAAATTAAATTATTTTATAGGGGATACAGATGGTGTTTTTTTATCTCATTTTCCCATTGAATAGTATGACTTTGCAAGTGAAAAGAGAGTATGAAATATGAAGTGTTGGCTAGGTAGATGGCGGTGAAAAAATGAATTTAGTTTGGGAGACTTGGCAAGGATTGGAAACTTCTCAGATGGCCCAGGAAGAATGCATCTGACAGGAGTTTGGTGATATCATTAAAAGCATTTTCAGCTAAAATGTGGAGAGAAGGGAGAAAATGTGGAGCTAAATATGAAGGCATTCCATGGTTAAGAATCAGAAAACCATGTGTCATTCGCCCATTAATTAGTGAAAAAATTGTGCAGAAAGGATTATGAAGGGATAACTTGTGACGTCAGATGCTTATAAACAATGAAGATAGCAAGAGTCACAAATAATATATATATTTTTTTCCTCAGGCAGTTGAGATTGAATTAATTAAAATATGTGCCAGTGTTTTACATACCAGTTATACACACACGTGGAGATAAAAAAAAACAACAAAAAACAGAGAAACAAAAAAAACATTAACACATTAAGTGAATATTTGTTGAAATATATACATAGATTTTTAAAAGCTTCTAATGTTGAAAAATGTGGCATTTTTAAACGAATTAGTTTTGTTCATAAAGTTACTATGTATTAAATGTTATTTAAATATTTTACATTTCTTATCTTCAGATACTATTCCTACATATTACTATGCGTATTTTAAATCCATTTTTGTTGCTTACTTATTATGTAAATATGCATATATTTCTTATCTTGTCGGAGAAGGATGCAAATTTTAGCTCCAACCTTACTGATGGACCTGGAAAAAGTTCTTTACATTTGTAAGACTCACTGTATTTTTCTGTCAAATAGAATGCATGTTCTATTTCACCTTGTCATGAGGATTAAACAGAAATAATTAATGTAACAAAGCACTTAGCATGTTTCTGGGATATATCAAGACTCTATTTCCTACAACTGCTCCATCTTCTCTGTTCCTTTCCTCAGACCATGCCCCTTTGAAAGTCTGGGAACTAATCTTGACTTCACCTTCTTATTCATCAAATATCTTTATCCATTCACAGACATGGACATTAAATATCTGTAATCTTAACCTCTTTTTTATTTTGTCTGAGCTCAGATCCCTGGTATCTATCACTTTAAGATTTGTAGTAGCCTCCTGCCTAGTTCCCTTTAATTCATCTCTCTAGCATATGCAAAAGCTGTGACACCCCGACTTCAGCAAACTCCTGGGTTTGCTTTTGTTTTAATTTGTTGGCTGGTTTGTTTTTAAACAATGAAGCATACTTTTAAACTTTTGACGATATCATCAGTTGTATTTAGAGAACCACTCATTTTCCTAAGTCCAAGTAGTTTGTTTCTGCCATACCGCAGAGGTAGGGTTACATGTGACCCAAATAGGTCTGGTAATGGAAGATTAGAGATAATTCAAGAATTAAGAGGGCATAAATAATACTTTCTTTTCGAACTTCAGGTATACAGTTCTGGATTTTCTAGTACTGTTTTTACCCACCTTAAGAAGTAAATCACACATACCTGTCAGAGCATGAAGCCATGAAGAGAAAAGCTGGTCTCAGAGATATGGGGTCTGAACCAGGGTCCTTGGACTTCTCAGTTATCTCAGCCTCTCTTTACGCCTTGCATTCCCTAAACACAGTCTCTCTTACTCAGTTCCCTATATTCCTTTGTATTATTTCTTTGGCATCAGCCTACATATGCCTACTAACACACACACACACACACACACACACACACACTTCAATAGCTTTTCCCTCTTCTGCTTTTTGCCCTGTGTCGTGCCTGTCTTTTTATTGGGGCAATGCACAACGATTTGCAGACGTGTCTGATATCCACATAGGTCGATTATTACTTAGAAGTTCAGAATGGCACAAGATTCATCTCCTTTCCTTAATTCTTCACTTTGCTGCTTGGCACAAGGTAGGCATTCATTAAATTATTTTGGACTTACTTAGTAAATCATGTATTCATTGAAGGAAAAATGTAGGAATCTGTTTTTCAAGTGTATTCTTACACATTGATGGACATTTCTTAATGTGCGAATATGTTTCATTATTTGATGTAATATTACAAAGATAAGGAAAAAGAAGGCATGCATTACCCTCTATCGCACTACAGTTTCTACAAAGCAATAGTTTATATTTATTGATCATTTACTATGTTATGGGCTCTATTTTGTATACTTCTCATTTAGTTCTTTAAAAGACTTACATGACATAGTATTGACTACTTATTATAGATAAAGACACTGACGTCTGCATGGTAAATTAAGTAGAAATCACATAATTAGTAGCAGAGGCAATGCTGGTACTCAGGCATCTTGACTTGAACATTTATATTTTTAATGATTATACTATGCTACATGTAAATACTACTGTTTTATTTGCTTGAGACTTATTTTCTATTTGTAAATAAATTTAACATGTTCACCAAAGTTTTCATTGAACTCAATCTCACTGGAATTTCCTGTCAACTGCACTGTATGTCAAATCAGCTCTCACGTCACTTGATGCCTAGAAGGCACATAAGCACCAGCAGTAGTTTCCATTGAATCGCTCTCTCACCGCAAGTGTTTTGATCCTCTGTTCAGCTTTTTGCTGGCTAGAGAAACTTTATTTTTCCACGTGTGTCAGTTACTTCATCATGGGGAATTTTACCACAGCTTTCTTGTAAGAGTCAATTAAATTAGGTTTTGCCTATGTAAACTAAGTAAAATTAGAGGTATTCCATAAACTTAATATTTTCTAAAAACTGAACATAACACAAATAATAGAGTACATTTGGAAAAAAACTGATGCATCCATCTTGAAGGCATGAGAAACTGGTAGTGTTCAAACGAATAATTATTGCGTCTAGGATTTCAGATTTGTGACTGTTCTTAAAGGTGGCACATTGTCTGCTATTTCGGTCAAGTGTTCAAAGAAAAAATGTTGTGAACCTAACTTTAATTAGAAGCTTAGTATTAGCCAAAAAAATTACAACGCATTTTGGCCAGATTCCTATGCATTGTTTTTCTCTTTCACTTAGCTTGAGTGTAAAAAAATCAGTGTATTTGGCACATTAAAATAAAGAAAACTCATAGGTTATTGGAGGGGATGGGCTGAGTGATGATAACACTTATGAGAATTGAAAGAAGTAGTCTACAAACTTATAAAACTGAAATGTAAGTTTGTGTCATTCTGGAAATGAATAGAAAATAAATTGAGCATGAGATAAGAAGAGAATTATTAAATGGAAGCAAAATACACCAAAAGTCTTTAAGAGAAGCAAAGATTCATGTAAGATGTTCTAAGAGTCCTTTCAACTGCAATTAAGGGCTCTCTTGGATAAACCTCAAAGATGTTGATCTTTCCTTACTCACCTTCAATTCCCTGGTGCTTTTCCAGCTACTTGCACATAGTTAGCCTTTATAACTGCTTTTCAGATGAAAGAGTGAGCTCAGTGGTTGTATAGAAAAGCAACATCATTCAGTGGGATTAAACTAACTGGATTCCCTATTAAAAGATTCTTAAGATGCCTTTATTGGAATAATCAAAGATTAAGTGGTCAATTGAGTTGATAATTTTACAGTTTCTCTTAAAATTGAGTCTGCCGAATGCAAAATTTGGCAACTGTGAAGATTTACTATTGATGTTGAACACAGAAAGAAAACAACAAAAGCAACAATAGTCAAACATTGCAACTAAAACCTTGAACTGTAATTCCACTTCCTCATTATTATTTTCAATATCCTAAAATTGAAAAGTTATTTTCTCTATTCTTTAAAGATATTGAAATACACTCATTTATTCATGTACTTTTTATTTACTCAGGGCTCTTTCTAATACGTGTGCAATATTTGACTGCTGGAGTGATTATAAATACAAACAGGCATTAGAGTATTTTTTCATTTGTAATTCAAGTAGCCGCATAGTCTACTTAATTAATTATTTATTTCAGTGGAATTGAGCATGCATGTGAAGATAAAAAGAAATATGAATAAAATTGTATTGTTAGCTAACTCATGAGGAAAAAGGTTCAGGGCCTGCCAAATCACACTCTGTGCAGTAAATTAACTCTCAGTAAAACTTTTTTCAGATGAAAAGGTAATGATTAGTTGTTTTAAGCATGTGCATAAGTGCAGGGACTTCTAATAAAATATCCTGACCCGATAATGTTTAAAAACCTGCTGATCTCAATTGAGCAGAAAGACTGCCAAATTTAAAATTCATTCACAATGTGATTGACTCTTATTTTTCTTATAGACTCATGATAGAAAAACTCTTATTAGCTTTTGCATGTATTATTCTATGTACTTGCTCATAATTCTTGAGAGTGAGTACAGTAAATCCAAAGGCATCAGAAACACTGAAAGACATTTAATTAAAGATCATTTTTAACTTAGGAGAGAAACTTGTTTTCTGAACCTATATGACACCACAATAAATTGCAAGTAATAATTATTTCTTTGATTTATAAAATGCAAAATAGCAGAATATAAAATTTGGTCAACCTTATATAACGAAGAGCTAATTTAAAGCTATATTTGAATATTAGACTTAAGCTTTTTTATATTAAATAGAAATTGAATAAATGTAATATTCTAGTTTTCACAGACTATAAATAACATCAATCAAACATTAATATTTGAGGTGACTTTGAAAGGGAACTAGTTTCTTACAAGCCACACAGCATTAACCAGGAAAACGATGGTACTGACAAACACTACTAGTTTTTCAATTAACCATAATAAAACTCAGGTGGAATTATGGGAATGGGCCTTTATTAAATTTTCTTAATCTTTTGTGTTTTTTATAGCTCATTTAATAGCATATTATCTAAAGTTCTGTTTTTCATGCAGATTTATAATACTTGTTGGCCTAAATAGACTCATAGCAATTAGGATTAGCTGACAAAATTGATAATTAGGTAACCCTCCAAATTAGATCATTTTAGTATTTGAAATCTCTTTCAAAAGCTTTTCATCAAAGTAACTCAAGTTGAAGTGTAAACTTGGCAGTTTATTCTATTTTCGTTAAATTTTTAAACAAATTCTTTTTTTTAAGAGAGATAAATATATAGACCTATACATTTTGGTTCCTGTGCAGATAGTGCTAAGCTACCACAGGCTGCTTCTTCCCTCAAAATCAATACTGAAGAGAATCTAGAAGGAAGAGGAAAAAATAAACATGAAATTTCAGGAACTCCAGCAGCATTCAGAAACTTGAAAAATCTCGGGGTTTTAAAGACTCTTTTGAATTAATATTCGTGTGGGAATTGAGTTGTCATAACCCAGATAAGAGAGATTTCAGAGGCAGATGTAACAAAATGGGTTGGAGGACATTTTTTAATGTTTATCTTGCCTCCCCCACCCACCCACTGCCACCACCACATTCCCTTTGACAAACATCACTGGTTTCCTCCAGGTAATGTCAGTACAACACAAAATCTGTGCTTGGGTGACAAGTTGAAGGCGGCGTTTAATGACCCGCTGATGTCAGGCATTCCCTGTTATTGCTCCTGATGTTAAGCTGCAGGACAGGTAGAATACACACTGTGGAGGCAGCCTCCTTCCCTGTCTAAGGGTTGATCCAATCCTAGATCATTGCCCTCATCCATGTGGTCTGTGACACTTCCATCCTTCTACCTGTTCCAGAATGGAAGGGAGGAAAGAAGGAGTCTCGTCTCTTCCCTGATAGTACACCTCTCAGAAGTTACCTCATATCCCTTTGGACAAAATTCAGTCACCTTGTGCACGTGGGCACATGTGGTTTTCTTCTGAGTCAACATCGACCCTGTAAAACATTTGAGGATTTCATGGCCAAAGGAAAATAGAATATGTTTATTGGGGTACAGCTAAAAGCTTCTTCCATAGTCCAATCCATTCCCTTCCCAAGTATTTCTACACACCTGTCTCATCTTTTTAGGAAATAGAAACGCTCCCACTCCATGTATGAAACAATACAGAACTTCCTTCACTTCCTGCATCCAGCTCAAAGTTCAGGATCTTCCAGTCATGTAGGACCTTCTTCAGGTTATCTTCCCGCAGTGTCTCACATATGCAGTCGTGTATTGGTTACCACAGTAAAAATCCACTTAGCAATGAAAAAACTAAAACATGTCACAGTCACTGGTCAGTAGCAAATTCCAGATCTTATGGAATATCTGAGACTTCCTTGTCAAAAAGGAGAGTATATACCTGGGTTTGGTCTTCTGGCTGTAACTAGTTTTATTTTCTGGGAGGTTCTTCTTGGACCTTTCCCTATAGGCCACATCTGAGCCAGCATTGGAGAGCATGTATTTCTGGGCTCTCCAAGCCTTTCACAGTCTGATTGCTGCTATTAGTTTGACAACCTGATGTCAAAAAATGCTACAAATTTGGTCTGGAGAATGTGTTAATAATACATATTAGACTTAAAGCTTTGTCATATCTCCAGTCATTACATTGTGAATGGCACACACAGGAAAAACTGAGATAACTTTCTTATTTGAAAACTATAATGTGTTTTAGCAAAGAATTCACACATATGGTGAACAAACAAATGGTGTTCTAATATATGCCTTTTTTTTCACTTTCATCTTTTAAAGAAAATATTAACTTTCAGTTAAAACACTTATTCATTAGGTGCAAGTTTAGGTTGTCTATGGATATAAAAGTTTAAGCAAAATCAATACCAGCCTTTTATAAGAAACAATTAACTATTATTGCTAATTGTTAATAAAGTGTATTTTATGTTTTATTATTGTAAATTGTGTGCTACACATCCTTAATATCAGTACCATTTATAGATATATGGAGAGATGGTTGTTAAACACTTTCTACATCACTGGCCATCAGATTGGTATACAAAGCTGTAGTTTAGGCATTTTCATATATAAATTGTGCAAAATTAATATTGGTGAAAGGAAGATAACATGTAATGTGATACGATTTACATACATGCACATAAATAACCATAATTGTTATAAATGCATCTGTACATATATTATCTGTGTAATGAATATGTGTAATTAGTACTACATATTCATTATTTTATACATGATGTTTATACATGATTAACTACTATTCATTATAGTTTTTATTCAGCTGATCTTTGGAGAATAGGTTTAAAGTACATTAAAAAATGCTTCAAATATTTTAAAAATATTATTAAGATGAGCAGTGGGTGCCTTCATATGCACTATTTTATTCCTGAAATAGTATGTCTGTATGTCTGAAATATTTCATAATTTTAAAATCTTAAGAAAGAAAATAGGTCCTTGATATGTTTGAATTCCTAAAACAATGAAGCTAACAATAGCAATCTTACTATTTTTTTATGTTAAGTAAAAATAATATATTTTATATTTAGAAGAGAAAGATAAAAAGAAGGGGGAAAAAAGGGATGAGAAGAGGAAATAATGTAACAACTTAAACCATACGTTACTATCATACTATTTCTGAAAAAGTTATTTGAACCAACGCTTGGGCGTTCTAACTCTTTCTACTCACATGTCCCTGGCATAAGCCATTATTTCTTAACTGAATGACTGCGAGTGCCTCCTAATGGTCTCTGTTCCTTCAGTCCTATTCCTCTCCCTACAGACAAACCAGTCAGCAGGCTTTCTTAAAAATAAATCAAATTATGACACATCTCTGCTTAGAACATTCTAGTAGCCGCCCATCACTCTTAGCAAAATACCCAGTCTTCATCATTTTTTACAGAGTCTTTTGTGGTCTGGCTGTTAGACACCACTCTGATGTCATTTCCTTCTCTCACATTGCTGCTCACTAAACTCCACCCTGTGTGGCCTTCAGTGCCTTTTAGCAGGCCAGATTCAGTTCCTCTGCACTCACTGACCTTTCTGCTTGGAAAGCTCTTCCAGATCTGTGAGTGATTCCCACCTTGCTATATTTATGACTGAACTCAATGTGATTCCTTCTGAGAAGGCTTCCCTGTCTGCCCTAACAAAATCAGCCCTTCCATCGCTTTCTAATACATCATTCTCTCTTAATTTTTCCATCGCATTCTAGAGCATATGAACATATGGGTATATACAAATGTAAACAAACATACATTTATATACATACATATGTATATGTGTGTGTGTGTGTGAGTGTGTGTATGAACTCATATATAGACAGAGATATATATTACTGTCCATATATAATTCTGTCCCATATACTTTTAAATTTATTTTTTCCCTCAGAAGGTAAGCTCTCTTAAAGTTGAAATAAATTCATCTTGTCTGTCTGGTTGATTATTGTGTTTTTAGGTCTCAGACTCATAAAAGGCCTTAGTGGGTGTTCAATTTAGGACACCCACAATTTTATTCTTAGTAACAATGCATCCAGCTTAAAAAATAAAACAAAACAAAATATTAGCTAAAGTCTTGCTAATGAGATACAAATGGAAGCGTTATGTTTAGCACATGTGCATGAGGCCCAAAGAGAGCTGACATTGGTAAGATGAAGACTTTTTGTTGTTGTTTTCTCCTCTCCTTCACAGTTAAACATCAAATCATCTTAAATATAGATGGCCCTGATAAGGGAAACCGCATGCTAGGATGGTGAACTAGGGAGACTAGGTTCGTGTTGATCGTTGAGTCTATTTTGTCACATGGGGCTACGAACTTCAGAATTTTATTTTTTTCCTAAGAGAAATTTCTCTCTTTCTCTGCTATTTTGTTATTCTTTGCTGGGTAAAATTCTTAACTAGTATATCAAATGATTATTATAGCAGAGTAAAAATTTAAGGTAAATGAAGGTAAAGGAGAGAGAAATCAGTGTTTCCAATACATTAGGATTCACTCTTTTTCTTGTACATTCTATGGGTTTTGACAAACGTATAATGACAAAATAACTGCATTTTTAAATATAGTTAAACCTCAATAGATAAAATTATAGTGAGATTAAATAAATATTATATCTATTTGATTATGTGTTTATATTGTGTCTCTCCTACTAGAATATAAGCCCCTCATGAGTAGATTCTTCGTTTTGTTTAGTGTTGTATTTGTAATGTTGAGAGCAATTTCTCGCATGGAATAGATGCTCAGTAAATATTTGTTGAATATACCAATGTTGATTTAAATATAAGTGATTAATATTTTTGAAACAGAGTTAATATTCTCTAATGGACAGAAAATAAGGAGTCAGAATAAACAGCTTTAAACTATATTTGAAAATCTCGGAAATGTTGGGATGGCGGGGAGAAAAAAGGAGAAATAAAATAATTTGAGGAATTAAAGTGTTTACAGAGGTGTGGGGTAGAGTTTTAAAAAATAAGCAAGGGATAATGCAGTACTTAGTTATAGTAAAAATAGAAAGTTATTTCAACCTCTAATACTTAATAGACTAGGAAGAGAAAAGCCAGAAAGGGGGAGAGGGAGCCAGAGAAAAAGAAGAGAAGGGGAAGGAGAGGGAGAAGGGGAAGGGGGAGGGAAAAGAGGAAGGGGAAGAAGAGAAGGAGGAGGAGAAGGAGAAAGAGAGTTACGACAAAAGAACTCTCTCTCTTTTATAAGATTGACAGAGCCAATCCAACAGGTGGAACCTGACTGGAGTTAGAGAATCAAATACCTCTAACTCTCTTCCCATTCTGTACATTTCCTGTCAGTAGCTCTCTTTGTTGAAACTGAATAATAAACTGGTGTGGCCCATAATGGTCAACCTCTGAGTCACAGAACAAAGTTCAGAAAGTAAAGAGTGACTCGAGAGTGGCAAACAGAAGCTACCCTTTGCAGTCCTGTTTTTTTTGTCTGACAAAACATTCATTGGGTAAAACTTGTGTTTCCCTAACACAGAGAATACAAAAAAAAAAAAAAAAAGAAAGAAAAAAAAATGTCATTAGCTACCATATCCTGTTGGATGTTCTTCACATAAAATAATAAATAAAACAGAGGAGAAATGAATAAAGCAACATGAAACATAGTTACTGTAACAGATTAGAAGGCTTAAATTTATATCCATAGCTTCGTTTTCTACCACACAGTGTTTCCTTTACCTCTATGAATACCTAGGATGGACCCAGTTTTTGTTGTTGTTGTTTTTTGTTTTACGTTCTTTTTTTAATCTAGCTAAACGACTCAAATGACTTGAAGGCCTGAGTCCTCTTTTACATTGTCTTTATATGGTCTCAGAACTTTTCCATTATCAAAGACCATTGAGCAAGAGACTAAGAGGTACCTTTGTGAATCCTTTGAGCTCCATTCATGGTCATCTTGGTTTCAGTACAGAAGAGAGCAGCTCCTTTTCTGCCTAGGAATCAGAACCAACAAGCCACCACCAAATTGAATGATGCTCTTTATGTGTTGGTTCAGTGACATGAGGAACTTACAATGCCTGAGAGTTGTGTTGGCTACCAGACGAATGAGATCCGTGCCATATGCCATGGTGGAAGCATTTCTCCTTTACACAATACAACTTTTAAATCATTGTTGTCTATTGAGTTATATGATATAGCTGTAAGAAGATCCCTACAGCCTTTGGTATGTGGATCGATGTTTCTGGCTATGGAAGAGACAGCACCATATATGGCTACTGGCTATGTTATAAAGTGAATAATTTAGGAAACACTGCAATCTTGTAGGGAGTCCTCTGCCAGTTGGCATTGAAACAGCATTCTGTGGGTTATAATATAATTTTGTCAAACCAGCTGCTTTTGGATTACAGAGCACATGGTAAAACTATTCTGTGAACGTGACTCCTTGTCTGTGCTCTCTTTATCAAACAGTCTGTCCCTTCACCAGAGGTGATGTTTAAAAGGAAATCATGGCAATGGATAGGATCTTGGGCAAAAGCCCTGTGTGCAGGGCTTAAAATATTTTGGTATGAGATATTTCTCCCAAGGGGAGAAAAACCATTGCCTTCTTTATGACAGAAAGTGCCTTATATAATAATGATAACTATTTATTTTCTCTATTGAACAGACACCCAGGTAAAGAGCCACAAATCGATTTAGGGAAATGTAATATATGCAGTTAATGTCACATCTCAGACTTGTATTTCAGAGACCCAGGTCCATTTGAGTATACTCTTGTCTACAAACTGGCTTAGGTGTGGGAAGTGAGTATGAGGTGAGTTAGGTTTCTCCTAACCAGGCTTGGATATTTCCCCCATCTATGTTTAGCACCACTTTACCAGAAAATACATCTGTTACATTTTCAATTCTCATCTTTAATTAGTCATTGGCATTGATAAAGCCAGGGGCCAAAGACCAATAAGAAGACAACTGTAGTAAGTCACATATTAAGTTTATTATTTTGATGTAGCAATGAAAATATGTTGGAAGAATCATGAGATGTCTTTGTAAAGACAGGAAACTCCAGAATGTGTGTGGGGTTAGGCGGGGGCAGAACACTCCAGGGTTTTGGGGTTTTTTTGTTTGTTTGTTTGTTTGTCTTTGTTTTTGGTTTTGTTTTGTGTTTATGGGGGAAGGCTGGTCGGGTAGGTGGAATGTGGGGTTTCCTAGGAAAGAAAACAGGGTGCAGTTGGAGCCCTCAAGCTGTGCTCTGTGACTTCCATTGTGTGGGGAGTAAGTATGGGTCCTGGTGGACCAGCAGAAGAGGATTGACTGGAAAGCCCTAAGTGTCAGGGACAGCTCAGAGAATGGTGGCCGCTGTCACCATTCTCCCCAGAAGAAGCCAGATCTGAACTCCTGTGGATCTCTGGAGCTCTAAAGGTGCCAACAGGGGAGACCTGGCATGGCAACCACCTCAGTGCCCAGATGCCAGAGGCCCCTCGTGCCACACTCGCCAGTAAGGAGTCCGGCTCACATGACCTATCAAGAAAATCCAAATCCTCTTCACCCGCCTCTCACTCAAAATCAGTGCCACGGTGCCTCTCTCCAAGGGCCCTGCCAGGTACAGGCTATGCAGACGCAGGGCCTCCCGAGAGCCAAACAGGGGACTGAACTACCCATGCTCAGGACGCAAGTCAGAGGCATCCTGCCTCTGTAGGATGCTGCAGACCCTGGGACAGTGATGCTGCCTTCTGGCACCCAACCCTGGGACTCCAGTATGAGGTCTGCCAAGGTCTGAGACCATCCTATTATGATATACTATATACATACATGAGGTATATACCACACATATAAGATGTGAGCGATTGTATGTATTTATACCCAGTGATAGATCAATATTGATATCTATATCAATATAGATATATCTGTATCTATCAATAGATATATAGCCAAAAAAAGTATACACATTTTAAGAAAGTGAAAAAAACTATTAAAATTGTAATATTAATATATACCAATAACGAAAGATGAATACAAGTCACGTTTGACTTCTGCAATTACAAAAGGTACTCAAAGTGGTTTCCATCAGCGTCCAGACACTTCTGATTATCGCAAACTACTTCTTAAGCAACATTGACCAAAATGTGTCCATGTGTCCACTTGTAAACCTCTTTTTGGCACCATATATATATATGTTGTTGACAATTCTAATATTATTTCAGTGAAAGTATTTTCTTGCCTGGGAGTGAAAGTGAAAGCAAATTTTTATAAGATTGAAGGTTGAGGTTCACAATGATAGCACAATTTATATATCACACACAATGTGTTGAAAACAAATTTTACCTTCTGACTGGTGAATGGAATAGGTATTAAGTGTGTTTCATTGGAATCACATGGGATATAACAAATTTGGGCATGAATTAGATTTAGAGAAGAGACTATAGTCTGAGGAAAACACAAGAGAGTTTTCCTTTTCCATAGATGACAGAAGAAAGCCAAATAAGATGAAGAATAATGTGGCGAAGATATGCACAAACAACTGTCAGAGGCCAAGGGATCACAAAGATGTAACAAAATACAGGAACTATAATAATGAGTAAATCAAAGGGAAACAAGCAAGTTGACTTATCAGAAAATTTTGTTTTATCATTTTATGTGGAAAATGTCTGCTTTGTCCCATTATCTGCTTGATTCAAGAATTTTTATTTCCCCAGCTTCCTTGACTTACAATTGACATATAATATTGTGTAAGTCTAATATGTTCAATGCAATGATGTGCTACAAAAAAAAAATGTATATATATATATATATGTATATATATATATATATATATATGAAATATTTGGAGTAACATTAACACATCTTTCACCTCAGATATTCACCATCTGCTATCTTTGTTATGGTAAGAACATTTAAGACTTATAATCTTAGCAACTTTCAGCTATACAATGTCACATTAACTATAGTCACTATGCTGTACATTAAATCACTAGAAGTTCCTCCTATAAGTTTTTACCCTTTAACTAACGTCTTCCCATTTCGCCCACCCCAAACCCCTGGCAACAACCAACCTACTCTTTGTTTCTGTGGTTAGCTTTTCAGATTCTACATATAAGTGAGATCATACAGTATTTGTCTTTCTTACTTTCACTCACTTTACATGGCATAATACCCACAGGTTCATCCATGGTATCACAAATGGCAGATTTCCTTCCTTTTTATCAATGAATAACAGTCTATGTGGTGTATATCTTTAGCCATTCATCTATCAGTGGACATTTAGGATTTTTCCATGCCTTTGATGCGAATAATTCTGTAATGAACATAACATGGGAGTGCAGATATCTGTGCAAGAGAGTAATTTCATTTCCTTCAGCTAAATGCCCAGAAGTGAGGTTGCTGGATTATATGGAATTTTTTTTCTTTTAATTTTTGGAGGAAACTCCATAGTGTTTCTTGTAGTGGAAATACACCAACAGTATGCGTGAGTTCCCTTTTGTCCACATTCTTGTCAACATGTATGTATGTCTTGTCTTTTTGATAATAGCCATTCTAATCGATGTGAGGGAATGTGTAATTGTGGTTTTGATTTGATTTGCATTTCCATGATGGTTAGTGATGTTATCAATAAGCACCTTATCATTGCTTGCACTTTCAGTGTCATATCGATAAAATCATTGCCAAAGCCAAAATAAAGGTTTTGTTTTTTGTTTTCTGTTTTTCCTGTTTTTTTGACTTGGGAATTTTATTGTTTCAAGGCTTGCCTTTAAGTTTCTAATCCATTTCAAGTTAATTTTTGTGAGTGGTGTAAGCTACAGTCAAATTTCTTTGTCTATGAATACCCAGTTCTCTGGGCACAGTTGATTAAAGAGACTATTGTTTTCTCATTGAGAATTCCTCGATCTTTTGTCCAATATTATATGACCATATACACATGGGTTAATTTCTAGGCTCTCAATTCTCTTCCATTGGTATGTGTATCACTTTTATGCTAATACCATACCATTTTTATTGTTCTATCTTTATAATATAGTTTGAAATCAGGAAGTGTGATACCTCCAGCTTTGTTCTTTCTCCAGATTGCTTTGGATATCTGTGGTCTTTTGTGGTTACATACAAATGTTAGCAGTTGTTTTCTATTTCTGTGGAAAACGCTCTTGGAATTTTGACAGGGACTCATTTAATATACAGATGGCTTTGGGTAGTATGGAAATTTTAACAATATTAGCTTTTCTTATCCTTGAACCCAGAAATCTTTCCATTTATTTGTGCCATTTTTAATTTCTTTTATAAATTCCTTATAGATTTCAGAGTATAAATATTTCACTTTTGTAGTTAAATTCATTTCTAAGTATTTTATTGTTTTTATATCTTTGCAAATAATAGTTTTCTTTATTTCTTTTTTAGGCAGTTTTTTGTTAGTGTATAGAAACCAAACTGATTGTGTTGATTTTATACCTTGAAACTTTGCTGAATTTGATTATTTGTTTCTAATTGTTATTTTTTTCTAGTAGAATTTCAATTGTTCTTTTGAGTTATTTCATCTTGTCTGAGTAAGATATTTAACAAAGAGAGTCCATTTTAGAACCCCTTTTGTTTTTTAAGAATAGATATAAGTAACTTATGCATTTTATTAAAGAAGAGTTGTAAGAGTATGTTAAGTTCTTAGGTTTTGATTTAGGACTACATAGAAAAAGTGGGACTTAGTAAATCCTAGGATCATTTCAGCCCAAGAATATTGTTAATTCCCCTTTGAGAAAGCACACAAATGCTGATTGTGTGAATCTAAGTAAGAATATAACTAAGAAAGAACAAATTCTACCAGTCCACCAAAAGTGGGTGGCCACCAGAACTAGTGAAGACAGAGTTGTGTTTGGGTCAGGACCCACCAGAAAGTGAAAGGTCTCAAGCTTATTTATAGCTCAGAAACTCATAAAGCTTCTGACAGTTCACACAGAACTGTTAAAGACATAATGGAAAGATTGTAAGTCCCCTTTGTAAGGAAATCTTCCACAATAGGCTCATTCCTTTCTGTTTGAGTCTACTTGATATACCAATGATTTATGTATGCAGGAGTCCTCATGTCTTTCTAGAAAGAGTGTGCGAAGAGCTTTGACTTGACTGTCATATTTCGATAGAAGTTTTCTTCTATTTTCTGAAGTGATGTCACAGAGAAGGAACATATGCTGGCTAGTGGGGGGGCCAAGAGTTACTTTTCCATGTTTATAAAGGGCAGAGCTTTAAGAGCACTTTTAATCTCTACAACCTGAAGTATACTTATAACTCAGAAGAAGTGGTACAGAGAATGATAGGAAAGCCATTCCTATTTATTTATGATTTATTTTTTAATATAAGTATAGTTGGTATTCTATCTTATATCATTTATATTGATTTCAGGTGTACAATATAGTGACTCGACATTTTTATACCTTACAATGTGATCACCCCATTAATTCTAGTAATCATCTGTCACCCTGTAAACTTGTCACAGTATTATTGACTGTATTCCCTTTTCCCTTTTTACCCATTTCTTCACCCCCTCCTTTGTGGTAACCATCCCTTTGATCTCTGTTCCTTGTGTATTGTCAATGGACATTAGGTACTACATTCCTGCTTGGGATGCATTCATATTCTCCCAGGATTTGGAGCTTCTATCATTTTCTGCTACTTAGTAGGATGACTCAATTAATTTTGCATTGGACATTTTATTAATAATGTCAGCAAGCTTTTCTATAAAAATAATTTTGTTGTTTTTATTATTGTTGCCCCTTAAGATAGGGGCAGACGCATTAAACTGCTTTATTTTTAAAGCCATTATTTTATTTGGAATTGTACTAAAAAAATTTTTTTTTACTCTAAAGTTTCATAATATTGTTCATCCAAATGCTAAAATTCATGTAGTGAAACAATCTGCCAGTCTATCATTTGTTTACATACCAGAACTGCAATTTCTGGTGTTAAGCCATCCAGGAAAGAATAAAAAGTGTGTTGTAAACATCAGCATCACAGGCTATCCCTAAAGACAGTCTCCAGGGTGTGATTAATTCTATCAATTTGCCCTATTGCCATTTGCAAGACTGGATTAATGTCCAATCTATTTTTAAAAGAAGAAACATGCAGTATAGTTCTATGAAGTTGTTCTATCAAATGTGCTCTGAGATATAGTAATTCACTACTGTAAAATTTGCTTGATTATCTTCAAGTGTTTGTCAGTTGTTCACTATTCCTACATTGGGGGGCCTTGTTGGCTGTGTTAAGCATATCAGCTGAATTCTGTTGGAAACACTACCTGGTAAAGCACTGCAACCAAAGATCCCCAGAAACACATTTGTAATAAACACGTTTGCCATCTCACTATGGCAAAAGAGAATGTGAAGAATGTACCAGAGGAAATGTGGAGCATCTTGGTAAGAATAAGTTGGGAGTGGAATAATTGATTGATTGGTTATCTTAATAATATTTGTCTAAAAAGTAGGAGGAACCAAAGTAGCATAAGTGTTTTCATTGGGAAACAAATGTCGTCAATCATGTTAGACAAAAGAGGACAATTTTTGGTTATTTTGTGGCTGCATAATGTAATTTCAATTTTTCATGTTCAGATATAATTGTGGTATGGTCTTTTGTCTTTTTCAAATTTACTTTTTGACATTCAATATTATTTCAGATGTACAGCATAATGGTCAGACATTTATGTAATTTACAAAATGATCCCCCTGACTAGTACCCACCTGGCATTATACATAGTTATTACCATATTATTGATTATATTTCCTCTGTTGTACTTTACATCCCCATGACTCTTTTATAACTACCAATTTGTATTTCTCAATCCCTTCCCATTTTTCACCCTGCTCCCAATCCCCCTCCCATGAATCACCGATGGATCTAGTACCCGTCTGACACCATACATAGTCATTACAATATTATTGACTATGTCCTTATGCTATACCTTACATCTCTATGACTACTTTGTAACAAGCAACTTGTACCTGTTAATCCCTTCCCCTTTTTTCTCCTACATCCAACCATCCTCCAGTCTGGCAACTATCAAAATGTTCTCTGTATCTATGAGTTTGTTTCTGTTTCGTTTGTTTGTTTGTTTTTATTTAGAATCCACTTATAAGTGAAATCATATACATTTGTCTTTTGCTGTCTGACTTACTACACTCTGCACAATACCCTCTAGGTCCATCCATGTTGTCACAGATAGCAAGATTTCATTCTTTTTTTAATGGCTGAGTGATATTCCATTGTATGTATATACCACCTATTCTTTGTCTATTCATCCATTCAGGAACACCCAGGTTGCCTTCAGATCTTGGCAATTGTAAATAATGCTGCAATGAACATATGGAAGAGCACATCTCCTCGAAATAGCATTTTGGGTTTCTTCAGAAAAATACTGAGAAGTGCGATTACTTGGTCTTTCTTTGTCTCTTATAGTCTTTGTTTTAAAGTCTTTTTTGTCTAGTATAAGTATTGCTACCTCAGCTTTTTGTTTGTTTCCATTTTCATGAAATATCTTTTTTCATCCCTTTACTTTCAGTCTCTGTGCCTTTCCATCTGAAATGAGTCCTTGTAGGTAGCATACATAAGGTTTTGTTTTCTTATCCATTCAGCCCCACCACTTTTTGACTGGAACATTTAATCCATTTATATTGAAAGTAATTATTGATAGATGTATAGGTATTGAGATTTTATTATTCATTTAATTAATTAATTGATCTATTAATTAATTAATTAATTGATCTATTTATTTATTTACATAGCATCTTTAAAAAGTCCCTCTAAGATTTTTTGTAATACTAGTTTGGTGGTGAAGGACTCCTTAAGGTTTTTCTTGTCTGGAAAGCTCTTTTTCTGTCCTTTGATTCTAAATGATAGCTTTGCTGGGTAGAGTAATCTTGGTCATATGTCCTCACTTTTCATCACTTTGAATGTTTCCTGCCAATCCCTTCTGACCCACAAACTTTCTGTTGAGAAATCAGCTGACAGTATTATGGGAACTCCTTTGCAGGGAACTAACTACTTTTCTCTTGCTGCTTTTAAGATTATGTGTTTGTCTTTAATCTTTAGCATTTTATTATGATGTGTCTTGATGTGGGCCTCTTTGGGTTCATCTTGTTTGGGACTCTCTTTGTCCTGGGCTTGCATGTCCATTTCCTTCACCAGGTTAGGGAAGTTTTCCATCATTATGTCTTCAAATAGGTTTTCAATTCCTTACTCTCTCTCTCTCCTCCTTCTGGTACCCCTATAATGCAAATGCTGCTATGCTGGATGTTGTCCCAGATGTTGCCCCTTAAACTCTCCTCATTTTTTTGGATTCTTTTTTTCTTTTTGCTGTTCTGGTTGGGTGTTTTCTGCTACCTTATCTTCTTAATCGCTGATTTGATCCTCTGCTTCATCTGGTCTACTGCTGTTTACTTCTAATGTATTCTTCATTTCAGTAATTATAGTCTTTATTTCCGACTAGTTCTTTTCCATGTTTTCTATCTACATTTTTATGTTTCCTATCTCTTTGTTGAAGTTCTCCCGGAGATCATAGAGTTCCAGTGTTTGGAACTCTAAGTCTGATAGATTGTTTTCTCCGATTTGTTTAGTTCTTTTTTTGAAGCTTTGTTCTTTCATTTGGTACATGTTTCTGTGTCTCCCCATTTTGGTTGCCTACCTTTGGTTGTTTCTATGTATTAGGTAGGGTGCTATGTCTGCTGGTTTAGTAGAGTGGCTTTCTGTAGTAGGTGTGCTGTGGGGGTCAATGGTGCAGTCTTTCTGGTCACCAGATCCGGTTGCTCCAGGTGTGTTCCTTGTGTGGTTTGTGTATGCCCTCCTCTTGTAAATGAGCCGGTGCCATTTGATTGGTGCCGTTTGAATTTTAGTGGGAAGGATAACCCTTGGACTCACTGGTTGTGTAGACTGACCAGGACTACAATGGAGGAGTTGTGGTACAGGATCTGACACTACAGAACAGAATCTGCTTCTGCAGTGCTCTGGTGTCTGCCCAAGCTGCCCAGTTGTGTGGATTGTCCTTGGAGGCTGCTGGATGATGCTCCACCTTCTTTCAAAGCTGGCCGCTGGGCATGCCGGTCCTAGGGCCACCTGGGAGGGGACTCACTGCAGGTCAAGTTCTGCAGCAGCCCATGCCCCACCCAGCAGGAACCACTAAGCAATCCTCAGATGGTCAACACCTGTGCTGTGCTTGGAAGTGCCCTGAACCAATGTCAGCTGCTGCTAGTGTTGGGCTTGGAGCTGCTCAGCCAAAGGTAAGGGACACACTCAAGCCAGATCCTGCTTGTCTGAGTTCTGTGAACCTTTGAGAGACCCTAGGAAGTTCTGAAACATGAACCAAGGCAGGCAGTTTGTGCAAAAAAAGCTACTGGAGGTGGCTTAGGTGTGCCCCAAAATTTGGTGTGGCATAGTCTCCAGGAACACTAGGGTATGGCAGATAAAAGGTGATTGCTGGTTTGATGGAGACACATATATGATGTCTGCCTGCATCTGCATGCAGGGAAGGGGAAGACTTAACGAAGAAACTATGGCTTCCACCAGCTCCTCTCTCTAGGAGAAATCTGCCCCTTCAGCCCTCACTCTGAAGCTAGACAACTGAGCTCCTCCCAGAATGTGCCTGGTGCTCCTTGAGCCACTGCCCCAGTGCTGGAGCTCAGAGCCAGTGATTACTTTGATGGGTAAGTCCTTGTGCAGTCCTTTTAGAGTAGCGCCTGGGATTCCAGCTGCCCTCCTTCTCACTTAGCCACAATCTCCTCTGGTTTTCATGACCAGAAATTTTGTGGACTCCCCTCCCCAGCACTGGAACCCTGGGCTGGGCATTCTGGTGTGGGGCTAGGACCCCATGCTTCTCCACAGGGGACCTCTGCAGCCGAGATATCCTTCCTGATTTTTAATGGTCACATGTGGGTGTGGGACCAGCCTGTTCTGTGTCTCTCCCCTTCTACCAGTCTCGAGTTGGCTTCTTCTGTATGTCCTTAGTTGGGTTCAAGAGGATTTCAGGTGATTCTCAATAATGGTTGTTTGTAGTTCAGTTGTTATTTTGATGTGGTCATAAGAAAAGGTAAGCACAGTATTTACCTATTCTGCCATTTGACTGGAATGCTATGATCTTTGGACTTGCTTGTTTGGGTTTTGTCTTTATCATGGTTTGATCTTGTCTGATATTATTGATTTTCTTTCTTTCTTTTTGGTTCTGGTTAGTCAAGAAAATGATTGTTGGTTTAGCTGTCAGCTAATTTCTTTTTTTTTTTCAATCTCACTACAGATCCCAGCAGAACAAAACACTTTACTTATAATTCTGTTTTCCTGAGGTTATTGGGCCCACGTTCTCTCTGGTCATTAAGAATTACTATCTGTCCTGTGATGCTTTGGTCTTAACAATATTCTCACTGACGTCATGGGACTGAATCCCATTGTAGTATCCTCCACAGGAATATCATTCCTAATTGTAAAGCCTCTTCACAGCTTTTCAAAAGGTAAATGCTCATTCATTCACTCAATGATTCATTAATAGCTTGGCAAAATATCTATTTGCTATGCCCTCCCAAAGAGTATAGTGAGGAATGCCTGATCAGACTGAACCAAACTGAATGTAATATTCTAATCAAACTGAATACAGTAGTCTAATTAAACAACTCCTGTATTCCTGAGCATTTAGACTATTTCACGTATGGGAAGCCAGGACACCCCGTTGATTCTGGGCCACTGTTGAGTCTAGATTATAATTAGTCAACCGAGCAGATTGTTTACCATACTTTTGTGCATGAGACAATATATTAATTCCTGAATCCCATGTCAATAGTTGTAGCAGAAATCACGATTATATTTCATCCTTCTTTGTCTAATGTTAGAATTCATTCACTAGTTTTAGAGTTCACTAGTTTTAGAATTCATTTTAATATAGGTTTCCCAGATTCCCAATGACACATGTTAATAAATTACATAAATATTGCTATGTAGAGGCTATCTATTGTCAGGGTTCGCCTTGAGTCTCTGTTTAATGTTGGGAACTTCTATATGACGGGATTATTGTTATGATGTTAGCAACAATGTTAATGGTTGTTGTGAATCTGAAATCCCTTGGGTATCTGAAATCCCTTGAGAGGGAAATGCATTTGGTAAAACAATAAGAAAGCTTTTTATGTGGGGTAAATCTAACTTTTTCCAAAGAGGTAGGATGTGTTATCTCCACTGACAAGGCAGGTTAAAAGGGGTTCAAAGTTAGCCTATCCTAATGTATGTAAATCCATATATCCCCAAACAATTTTTTTTTTTTAATTTTATTACTAATTCATTCACCTTAGAGTGAAAGGCCTGGAGATGTTAACATTTTTACTTCACAGCTCGTAAGCCAAGCCCTAGATTTGATCCAGGAACTCCCTGAAATATGTCATAGAAGGCTTCTCATTTTTCATTTGTGTTTTGGAGTCAGAATTCACATCCTGTAATTTGTCTTTTCTTCAGGTATATTAATGATTATAATCAAAAGAAGTAGTTTGAAAATATAAAGTGTGTAATCTCTATTTTCCTTGTAACAATTAAGTGTCACAGGTCCTTGACCATCAAGGCTTTTTCCTCTATTGCAGGCGTGTTCAAACTTTTTTCAACATTTTTCACCAAGGACCATATGCGGTAAAATACACAAACAGCCGGGCCACTCACTCGAGGTAAAGTACGCATTGCCTCACCCGGTTTATTTAAGTAAGCGAAATATATTTTTGGAATTTACTGCGGGCCAATTAAAAATGAATTGCGGGCTGCAGTTGGCCCGCGGGCCGCAGTTTGGACACCCCTGCTCTATTGTGCTTTATCTCATGGCATGACTGTTGGTAATTTGAATAACTGATTCTACTCTATACAATAGATTGTCAATGCCCATTTCCTTTCATCCCAGTACTCTTTATAAGCTAAAATAAGTTCCACAATTCTTTTTTAAGAATATAGTAAGTAAAAGTAGAGAAATTAAAAAATAATAATAGATGTAGAATAATAAAAAAGTAGGTAAAACATAAGTTAAAATAAAAGTAATAAATTCTGTATATCACTTATTTCACTAAATGTGCAGGTAGTGATCCTTTCCATCTAGCTGTCTTTAGATAGAATAAGATCCTCATACTGGTGAAAATACAATCCAAGCTCTATATTGTTTATAAGAAGGGAAATTAGGGTTAAAAGATGGAAAAGATGGGTTATAATAAAATAAACATGCACACACACACACAAACACACACACACACACACACGGAAATTTTAGCAAAAATAAAAATACCATATAGACTTCATGGATAAAAAACATGAAATAAAACCAACCAGGAAAAGATGTGATGTTAAAAAAGAAAATTAAATTAAGGAAGAAGTTGGAATACATATGATATCTATGAACAAAGCAAAATTGTACCTAAATTTATACAACAAAATCCTAACATAGAGGATTTTATTTATTTAAATCTCAAACAGCAGGAACACAATCAGACAATTATAGTGAAATAATGGTTCCATATCTTTCAGACTGTCTGATAACACAGACTAAAAAAGAGACAAAAAATGTAGTCATGTAATATGCATAATCTAATTAACCATTCAGGGAATAATTATTTTCTTGTGTATGTGGAACATTTATGAAAATTTATCATATACTTACCAAGAAGAAATCATTAATAAATTATCCCATATAGCAATTTATAGACTATGTTTTCTGATTGTTATATATATATATGTATATGTATATGTATATGTATATGTTATATATATATATATATATATATATATATATTTTTTTTTTTTTTTTTTTAAGATTTTATTGTGGAAGGGGAACAGGATTTTATTAGGGAAGAGTGTGTATTTCCAGGACTTTTCTCCAGTCAAGTTGTTGTCCTTTCATTCTTAGTTGTGGAGGGTGCCGTTCAGCTTCAAGTTGTTGTCCTTTTTCAGTCTTATTTGTGGAGGGAGGGCCCAGCTCAGTTCCAGGTCCAGTTGCCGTTGTTGGTTGCAGGGAGCTCCGTTGCTAGTTACAGGGCCATCCCTTGTTGGACTTAAGGAATTGAACTGGCAAACTTGTGGTTGAGAGCCCAGTGCTCCAACCAACTGAGCCATCCAGGAGGAAGCTCAGTGCAAGGTGCTGTGTTCAATTTTAGTTGCAGGGGTGGAGCCCACCATTCCTTGTGGGACTCCAGGAATTGAACTGGCAACCTTATGGTTGAGAGCCCACTGGCCCATGTGGGAATTAAACCGGCAGCCTTCAGAGTTAGGAGCATGGAGCTCTAACCACCTGAGCCACCAGGCCGGCCCCTGATTGTTACATAATTATAGTAGGAGTCAGTAATAATAATTTTAAACATAGCCACAAAGATTATTTTCATGAAAAATCAAAGTTATTTTCCTAAATAACTTTTTAACAGAAACAAATCATAAATTACATTATAAATATTGAAAATATTACCAAAGAAAACATCAAAACTAAAATGTGAAATTATCTAGAAAGTAATTAAATGGAAGATATTTCATCAGAAAACGTTAGGGAAAGTGCTAAGTCTGTTTCCAGAGGAAGTGCAAATATTTTAATGCCTTTGACAATTTTAATAAACAATCAAAATAAATGAACTGCTACTAGTAAGTGATAACAACAAATTAAGCATTTTTTTAAGTGAAATTTAAATTAATGAGCCAGGAAAAAATTTGTTTATTATTCAACAAAACTGTTAATTACAAAACCTTTAATTCATTCAGCAACTGTTCCTAGAGTGCGTACCATATGCCAGGCACTCTTCTGGGCTATGGGGAACAGCTTTGAATAAGAAAGAAAAGAAAGAAAAACTCTGCCCTCATGAAGTTTATATTTTAGAGAGTGATAATTGCTTTGTGATGATTAGATAGTGATAATTGCTTTGTAGAGATTAAATAGGAAAACGAATTAGAAAGAGTAGAATTGCATTTAAAAAAATAGATGGTTAGTGAATATCTCAAGAAGTAGAATACATTGGGGTGAAAAAATCTCACTATTTGGAAAAAGCTGTGCAACTATCTCGAAAATTGCATCCCTCCAATAATCAATCTTTTAAAGTATAACTAATAAGGAGCTAATTATTTTACCATATTTTAAATTTCAAGTAATGATTTTGATGAATCATTAAGGTGTTGGAAATTGAAAACATCAAGCAACATAAGAATTAGACAAATATTATATAATCACTCCTAAAGGAAGTACTAAAATAAATTATAAGATGATGTTATGTACAGATTTATGGCAATAAATTGAAAATATATGGGTGATTTCATAGAAAATTACAAATTATCTAAAGTGATACAATACAGAATAAAACATAAATAGAACAATAAACAGAAGATATTATGAAGTTGAAATTATGCCAGTATTTTAGAAAGGCAAAAAGATCAAATATTTAATGGTTGAGATTTTCTCACCTTAAAAGAAAATGTAAAATTTATGTTAAAAATATTTTTAAAGTTATTTAAAAACTGATTTGGTTTAAGCTCAATAAAAATAAAGTATTCCAGGAAGCTAGAGCGATGTAAAAGGAATGAAATTGAAATATATATATGGTTTTTTTTTGGTTTTTTTTTTTACTTCCCGGGTCAAATAAAGGCAATAGAAATATACAGTTATATCAAGTTTTGACTGAATAGTATAGGTATGGGAAGTGTACACTTTTGTATAAATATAATGAATTTTTTTAAAAATCTATTTTTTTCTCTTTTTTTACAGTGTCCATCAACGTGTAAAATGTGTCCATGCACTTTTAGGAATTTATTCCACAATAATATTTTCACTTTCTCCAAAGTACAAAACTGTTCTTTGCAGTATCCCAAAAGTTGTAAAACTATTAGTACTTATTACAAAGACTGAAATAAAAACATGTATACCATATGAAATTCCATGAATAATAAGCAATTTAAACCGGAAATATTTCCAAAACCTATTCTTAAGTGATACAAATTACTCACAGGAAATTATAGATACTAATTTAAAGAAAACCTAGTATGTATTTATAAATTAACTATTAAAATGTATTAAAATTCTGGAAGATTCACAAAATTTAAATAAAACATAGTTTAATTGAGGTGGAGGGTAAAAAAAATCTTTAAGGCTTAATTTTAAATTTGTTCACTCACAGCTCACAGTTTTTTGTTTTTGTTTTTTTAATTTAAAAGGAGACTTAATTGGGCCAGCCAGGTGGCCCAGGTGGTTGGAGCACCATGCTCTTAATGCTGAACTAGCCGGTTCGATTCCCACATGGGCCAGTGAGCTGCGCCCTCTACAGCTAAGATTGTGAACAACAGCTCTTCCTGGAGCTGGGCTGCCTTGAGCAGCCGCAGGTTGACGTGAGCTGCGGTGGGCTGCTGCCAGCTGCTGCATCCTGCTGTGGGCTACCGTGTGCCACCAGGAGCAACCAGTGGCCAGTGTTAGTGGCTGGCAGCTGGCGAGAGCTGCCCGTGAGTTGCTGTGAGCTGCCGAACAACAATTACCGGTGACCGACTGCCTCAGCTGGGGGGAGTGCAAGGCTCATAATACCAGCATGGGCCAGGGAGCGGGGGTCCTACCCAACTAGACTGAGAAACAAGGGCATGAACCAGAGTGGGGGGGGAGAGGTGGAAGAAAGGAGGCAGATAAGGAGACTTAATTATCTGAGAAAGCCAATAATTAAGAAAAATTAATAAATAAAAGTACCTATAGGCTATTGCAAATAATTCAAATGCCAAAATTATCTTCTCATGCAAACCTGGTGCGTTTAAACATCCCTTTGATAAATAAATTGACATTTATTTAAAAACCACTAGCATGAATTTCCAGCTTAAGTTAAATTTGATAAGAACGTTCATTCATGACTGTTCACATGAGCAAGATGAACAGGTAAATGCACAGCAGGACTCAGAAATAAATGCTCAGCATATGTTACCATCTCATAATAAAAGTAATTTGTGCAGTTACAAAGGAAAGCATTAACGTGATGGCAATAGTTGAGTTTTATAGCTTGTTGAAATATTTTGCTCATCTTCTTTGTCTTTTACATTTGCAAATGATTTTATTTTCATTTGATGTGAAAATAATATTGACACTAACAGTGGACTTTTAAAAGGAATTAAAAAAAACTGTAATATTAAATATAACAAAATTTACTGTTATCAAATGAAACACCAAACTTCACTAGCAGCATTTTATTTTTTCAACTGATTTTGTCCCTATAGACATCAATGTACAAATTATATCAATATATCAGAAAGCATCCTACAATTCCACTTGAAAATAGGAGAAGGCAACATTATCATATCACTAACACTCCTTTGTTAAGGCAATACGAATTACCTAGACTCCCAAATTTTTAAAATAATTTTGCAAGATAAATCTATGATGTTTACCAAATAATAATGTGATTTAAAACAAAACACTGTCATCATACTAATAAGGTCTTATCTGAAATGAAGTCCTTAATAATATAAACATTTTTATAAGTAAAATTTGAATCTAGCAAATATACTGTGTTTCCCCGAAAATAAGACCTAGCCGGACAATCAGCTCTAATGCGTCTTTTGGAGCAAAAACTACTTTGGAGCAAAAATTAATATAAGAGCCAGTCTTATTTTACTGTAAGACCAGGTATAATATAATATAATATAATATAATATAATATAATATAATATAATATAATATAATATAATATAATGTAATACTGGGTCTTATATTAATTTTTGCTCCAAAAGACACATTAGAGCCGATTGTCCGGCTAGGTCTTATTTTCGGGAAAACATGGTATATAGTGTATCATGTGTTATTATTTAAGATTTAGGCTTAGATGCTGTAACAACAAACAATTACAAACAAAAATCTTAGAAGATAGAAGGTTCATTTTCCTCTCTGTCTTGTAAAGCATAGACAGGAATAAATTGTCCATGGTGATAAAGGGACATTCATAGACTACTTAGACTCTTTCTAATTTATGACTCTGTGTTCTCTAAAGTGCTGCTCAGATTCACATGGTCAATGATGTCTTCAATCAAAGGGAGAGGGGAAATATGGAGACAGAGGTGTGTATGTTCTTTCCCTATAAAGGCACAAAGCATACTGCATGCCTTTCTCACATCCCATTGGTAGAATGTAGTCACAGGGACTAGTCATAACATAGCGGCATGACAAACTGAGAAATGTAGCCACTAGCTGGGGTTGCAGGGACCCAGCTACTTTTCAGGGTTTTTATTGTTGGGAAAAATGGTAGCAGGGATATTGAAGATAATGTAGATGTCCAAAGCTTTTTATTGTTTGTGTTTTGTTTCTCATCACAAAAGAGGACGTATTATGGTACAAATGAGATTATAACAAGTATGTCAAATTAGTAGACTTCAAATAAAATATAAATAGAATAGCTCTCAAAGTAGAAATCAGTAATGTAAATAAAATGTACATAGAAATTTGCTCCTTCTTGCTTCTTTGTCCTTAGTTATTCTTTTGCCCTCCCTCTTTCCCAACTCTTTTATTAACCTAAAATTTTTCTGTTAGTGTTCTGTTTAGATAGATAGGCAGACTATACTCTTATAGGAAAGATTGATTTGTTTTGGTAGTTTACCAGCCAAAAAAAAAAAAAAAAAAAAAAACACTACACTTTTTATTGTTCCTTTCTCTTTTTAATCTCAAGACAGAAAACCTATCTTTAAAGATGAATACTTCAATTTAGAAAATAACTCTTTTTTATAAGTTATTTATCCTGACAAACATTGTCAGGGCTTTTGTATTCCGTGTATCTTGTTCTGTGTCTGATGTTCACACCAACATCCAAACTAATGACTTTAAGTAAGATATTTCTGAGTCTACAACCAACAAACAGCGTCTCCCAATAAACATCCAAGTTCCCTGGCTTGCACTGCCTTAAAGTTTTAGGAAAAGTTAACTCCATCGATTATCAAAGTAGTAGAGATAAGCAGAGACACATGAATATTATTTTTGAGTGGACTGTATCATAAATGGAGATTAGGTCAAGTTGAATGTTAGACTTCTTCAAGATTTTTATCTCCTTATTTATTTCCATTTAATTATTCTATACATTGCTGATAAATCACTCTAGGTATACATCACACTTTACTACAATGTTGAACTTCAAGTAAACATTTCTATAAAATTCTAATTAAAATTTTTATCCTCTTCAGTGGAACAAATTTAATCACACTTTTTGTAAGTATTAGTCATATTTCTCACAGTGATTATTAGATCTATGTATAACTAATTTTATTACTTTCTATAGCATGATTTTGTTTGCATATTTTAAAAGTTGTTATCGTCCACATTTTTACATAAATACACAAAAGTTCTCACTCTCTACTTGTTTTTACTTTATTTATTTGACTCATGGATTAATTATTTTATCTTTGTCTCATTTGGTTATCTGTTTCTCTTTCAATAAATACATGAACACAATAGTTTATTTTCTTTTCTTTCTCTCTCTCTTTTTTTTTTTTTTAACTCTATCTCAAGGAGTATAGTAAAGCAAATGAGAAAATAAAAGTAAAAATGACAGTAATCTCCAGTGTCAGCAAGATAGCAGGGAACAGTGAAGACTGTGGTGAGCAAAGCTCCAAGTCTGGATGGAGCTACAGCCAACTGTCGCCATAAGATCAGCTTTCCAAACCTTCTTCTTTCTCATGGAAGCCAGAAAGCTAGAATTTTATGTTTTATGCCCTAAATTTTAAATGTTCATTTATTGAACATTATATGCTATACAACCATTCTCTTTACTGAATTTATTCTAAGAGCCTCCAGATTTTGACTTTGCTGTTCCTATGTCTGTGTCTGTATGTGTTTCTCTTGTTGTGGTTTTCTTAAATTGAACTTGCTTGATTTAAAAGAATATAATTGCAGAGAGACGCTATGCTGCTAAATGATAAATATCTGTGCAATAACGTTTCAGAAATTTGCAAATTTTTATCCCCTCATTTGTATTCAATTACTGTGTATCATTGCTATGTCAATAGATGCTAAGATTTAAGTAGTATCAATTAATTGTCAAAATCTAATGAACTCAGTTACTATGTTGACAGATCAAAATGATCGATACTGCCTCAAATTGGAACATAACTTCTTTTTGACTGTTTCCTAATTTCAACATGCTGCTGTTGCCAACTAGCAGCCAAGATATCCCATCATGATATAAAAAGAAAGTTCCGTTAATTATGCAGCAACAATATGTCTATACGTCATTGACCTTTTCAAAATTCTGTTTTTGTCAGTGTTTCATAAAGCAGTTCTGCAAAGACATAAAAAATAAACAACAAAAGGTCATTGTTTTAGGCTATTTTTCATAAATGATTAAGGGAAAGAAAAAACTATCTTAGTTCTGCATTTTTACAATATTCTACAAATGATATTTTTCAGGTAAACTTTTTTGGAAATTTTGAATTAAGTATAAAGCTAATTAAGTATACAGAATAACAGTGGCTCAGTTCTATAGCCTTGCATCAGCCACTAGAATAACATAAACCTTTGATGGGTTTGCATGTTAAAGAGATCTGCCCTTTCTTTTGGATGTGAGGACTACATTTTCAGAGCAGATTTTTTCACTTTCTTTTACTAGATTAGCACAATGTCGGTGAATAATTTTTATGGAAGTTTACGTAAAAGCAAAATGTTTTGTTAACTTTGCAGATTAGCTAATTATAAAATATATGTTTCATATCGTGTATATGCACACACATTCCTATGCAAAATGTTAGCCTCAATACATTTTTATTGAATGCCTGTCAACTGATAGTCAGACACTGTTCTCAGCACTAGAAATACTGTAGTAGGGGAGGGGAAGAAAAACACTATGCCTTCATGAGAATTCCTCCCAGAGTTGGAGACAGAAATTTTATATATATATATTTATATATACAGGTAACCCCCATATAACACGACACTTCTATAACACGTTTCCGCTCTAACACGGTTGGAGAATTAGAGAAATCTCCTAATAACACGGAATGTAATAAAAGTTTAGTAGTGATGATGGAGAAACATTATTTAATACATATTAATACATTATACTTTTGGTGAAAATTGCTTAAATAAGGATAGTTCTCTTAATTATGAAAATATAATAGTATGTTGTGTGTTGTGTGTTTTTTTTTAATTTTTGGAACCTAACCCTTTTCTGGTACTAGTTCTTTGTTTCGTATAACATGGATTCACATAGCACGGCATTTTTAGGAACCTAGCAACCATGTTATACGGGGGTTGCCTGTAACTAAAAATGTATAAAGGCCCAAAGGAACTGAGAAAAGACATTTCAGAGAGAGTAAACAGTCATCAAAAATGCTCTGATGTGAAACAAGACATACCTGGAGTGTTTGAGAAACAACAAGGAGACTGATACAGTTACAGGATGGCAGAAATAATAGGGGCCAGCTGCTATAGAGCCTTACAAATCATAGAAAGAACTTTGAATTCTATTCTAATGTGATTTACGTCATAACAAGATCAGTTGTATTGCTATGTTAACAATACATGAAAAGCAGTGAGGGGTAGAGACAGTGCACCAATGAGGAGATGATTGTATAACAAGAAAGTGTGATGAAAATGTGGCTTAGGCCAGGACAGTGACACATGGTTAAATTCTAGGTATATGTATAAGCATAGCCTGCAGGATTTACATGAAGACGTGAGGACATGAAACAGTTTGCTCTGTAGATATCTGGGGAAAGAGTGTTCCAAGCAGGGGGTTTGCACTTGTCCATGCCTTGAGGTAGGCGTGTCTCTGCAGTACAGGGACAGTAAGGAAGACAGTGTGTCTGGGGCCGAGTGAATGCTGACTGTTTCCAGCTCAGGAGGAGAGGAGGTCAGAGAAATAAACAACAGAAGCCAAGTTAGGAAGGACAGAGCATGGTGCAGGAGAGAAAAAGAGGCACAGAGATAACAAAATGGTCCGAGGTCCTAAGTAACAACAAGAGCTGTGTTGGTTACAAACTGGAATGGGTTAGGTTGGAGCTGGTGTTGGTCTGGAGGAGACAATCAGCTTAGTTTAGTGCAGGCTACGTTGGAAATGTGGAAGTGTTAAGAATGCTGTCAGATATTCTGGTATAAAGTTTTCATAAGGAAGAACTTGTCACACAATATGAAAATGGGAGCCAGCAGCATTTGGATAAGATCACAGAGGGAATAAGATAGAAAGAGAAGTAGTCTCAGACTGAACCCTGGCCTTTCTATTACTTAGAGAAGGAGGAAATGAAGAGGAGCCAAGAAAAGACACTGATTTAAGTCCAATCCAGTAAGTGAAGCCGGTACAACCAGATTACACCCTATTAAAAATGCTTTGATCTATTTTTAAGTGATGTCCTAGACATATTGTGTATTCTTATGTGTGCCTTTCCATACAGTTTCATAAAAATATTTAGATAGTATTTTAAGAATAAATCTGTTCTTGTATGTTTCTGAAGTTTAAATGGAAAGTAATTTTTTTTAAAATTTACCTATAGGTCTGGAAAGTAGAGGGAAAATGAGGAATAGTTCAGGAATTCTAATTGGATACCTTTTATATTCCTTTTGAATTTTTGAAAAGTAGATATATGTTCTCCATTCAAAAATAAAACAAAACTGCCAGAATGGCCATCATCCATAAATCAAGCAACAAATGCTGGTGAGGATACGGAGACAAGGGAAACCTCATGCACTGTTGGTGGGACTGCAAGTTGGTGCAGCCATTATGGAAAACAGTATGGAGGTTCCTCAAAAAATTAAAAGTAGAAATACCTTATGACCCAGCAATTCCACTTCTGGGTATTTATCCAAAGAAACCTAAAACACTAATTTGAAAAGATATAGGCACCCTTATGTTTACTGCAAGGCTATTAACAATAGCCAATATATGAAAACAACCTACATGCCCATCAATAAACACTGGATAAAGCAGATGTGGTACATTTATACAATGGAGTATTACTCTGCCATAAAAAATGAAATCTTACCATTTGCAACAACATGAATGGACCTAGAGAGTATTTTGCTAGGTGAAATAAGTCACACTGAGAAGCACAGATACCGTATGATCTAAATTATACGTGAAATTTAAAGAACAAAAATAAATGAAAAAAACAAAAACAGGCTCATAGATAGGACAAAGTGATGGTGGCAAGATGGGAGGCGTGTTGCAGGGCTGGGGAAAAGGTGAAGTGATTAAGAAATACAAGTTGGTAGTTATAAAATAGTCAGGTGGATGTAAAGTACCACAATGGGGATATAGTCAATAATACTGCAGCAACTACAAGTATGTATAGTGCCAAATGGGAACTTGACTAATTGGGGGAGATTACTGCATACATATAAATTTCTAACTTCTATGCTGTATACTTGAAACTAACATGAAATAATATTGAATGTCAACTCTTGCTGAAAACGTATTTTTGAAAAATTAGAGCCATGATTATGTGCTTCATGTTAACAATAGCTGACCTTTGAAAACTTGTTTACCTGGTAGTGTTATACTCAAAAAAATGAGGCCTGATTCTATTCAAAACACATTCATGAATTTAAGAGACAATCTGCATAAAGTCATGCAAGTTAATTTCAATTTTAAATTATTTCTCACATTTGTCTATACTATATCTTCAATATTTAAAGATGTTTTAGGATTCTCTTCAGAGAAGGATCCAGTTATCTTTTCCAGTCATGCATGTTCTACTAGTGTTGACTTCTTTATAGGGTAGTAGAAACACATTTTGAATGCTTGGCCTTTTCTGCCTCAGGTGTTTTTAAAGGTTTTCAGAGGACTTACTGTTACTATTTTACATGCTTTCCATATTTATAAGCTTACTGCTAACTATTTTGTTGTTTAAATAAAGCACTACTACTACTAATTAAATGGAGATCCATGCATGTTTCGTTGCCCTGTCTTATTATCATCAACTTGAGAGGCCACAGAATGCTGAAATTACTCTTTTTAACCTGCATCTGCATGGCCTATTAGGCCTGCCAAGGTGAAAGTGTTGACTTTGAAGTACGTAATTATACAACTTAAACTGTGTGGTAGTGCGGTGAAATCCTTTCATTACTGATCTTACTTAAAAGGAACCTTAGTTCTTGGTCTGGAAGTGCTCCTGGTTTATGAATTTCACCTATTTTTATTCTCTGTGATAAATTTCTCTTAGATAAGGTTTTCAACACAGATATTAATTTAATATAGATTTTTAGATTTTTTTTTCTTTTTCTATTTCACTCTCTTTAAATACATACTATTTCTAATGACCAGAAGGTACGTTGTATATTTTTATATCAGACTGCTGCCATTTCAGGAGACCAAGTGTAAAATGCATTTAAAGATGCTTGAGGCAAAGCGACACAAGTTATTTGTCAGTAATTTAATTTGCAAATGTTAGTTAGAACCTAGTTTAATAAATGTGTTCTAAAATATGATTGATAAAAACAAAATAAATCGCTTTAGTTACCATTTAATTATCTATTGAAAACTTAATTATCCCAACAATTCCTTTCACCTGAGATCTTTTTTAGTAATTTGAAAACTCTAAACATGTAATTATCACTCTATTTGATTTTGTAAAGTGCGAAATAATAATTTGCCATTAAATATAAATTTAAGATATTATTTGAAATAATTCATACTTATTATTAATATGTAATAGGGAAACATTATGTTTATCAAATATGTATCTTAATAAACATATAATTCATTAAATATAACATATTAATATTTAGTATGTACTTTTTGCCTGATACTGTGGAACATATGAAGCCATTTGCTCCATTCAGATATTATTACTTAAATGTTGGGAGTAAGATTTAAATATATTGTACAGGCATGCAGATAAAAAAGCATAAGAATAAAGTAAAACATAGTAAAGCATTCAAGGAAAGGAAGAGGACACTTCTAGCCAGAAAGATCCATAAGTGGTTATTAGGTTAACTATCAAACTGGTCTTTCTGGATAGGTCATTCTAAATTTAGGGAATGGGAAGAATAAAGGTAAACAGGTTTTTGAAAGCAGATTAGAGAGTTATTTGTTATATCACCAGTCTGAGCATTGGACAGCATTTGAAAAAAAATGTTTTATCAGAATACACTTTTAAACAAAATGTGTAGGTAGTATGCCCTCAGGATGTATGTTAAATTGAACAATAGATTTACGTAACTAGCCAAATATGGTCTAACAGATATGTTCATTGCTTCCAAAAAATGAAAAATTTGGTCCATATGTTTTTATCCACCTTCAATAGAACAAACACATTTTAAAAGCCATTTTATTCAAATAAAAGAATAAAATATTCAAACACAATGATATTTCTTTCATTTCCTTAATATCTGTATATAGAGTATGTGTTTGGATTAGTGTGTGATTTGCACCTATTTAATTTCATGACAATATTTTTTTAATTAATTATATTCAGTAAATCATTTTATTTTAGAAAATTTGTTAACAGATTTCCTCATACATGACCAGGCAACTAGGGTGAGTGAGTTATACTCGATTATGAAAAATAAAAATTGTCCTCTTAAAGAGGAAACACGAATCCTCTCCTAATGTTCTTTATAAATGGCTACCCTGTGTGGTACACTGTGGTGTATAAACTGTGCATGTGTTCAGCATGATACATCTTACTGAAGTCTTGGGCTTTGGAGTCATGACAAACTTTCAATCCTGGTCGTGCTCTTTACTATCTGTCTGGCCTTTGGAAATTAAATTGACCAAAATTTGATTTCCTCATCTGTAAAATAACGATAATAGTATTTCCTACCTAATGAACCGGTGTAATATTTGAATAAGATGATGATCTTACATCACTTAGAAAATGGTCTGCTACGGGTAAGGAATAAGTACTATTAAAAACAAAACAAAACATAAACAATAATAGATCTACATACAAAAACATTTTGAATTAAAAAATATTGGATACATGTTTATTGCTAAAATTATTGCTCACATTTTACTTTACTTAGACACACTATTATGCAGCATTTATAGCAAAATGTTTTGTTGTGTGATATGTTAATAAATTATTTGGGAAGGAACTCTTCTGGGACTTTGAAAGGAGTGTCTTGTTGCATTTCTTGGCTTGACCCCCATTGACAGGTAAATCAGGTACTCCTTTATTCTCCCAAGGTCATTCCTGCCAATTGTGCATTCTACTTGGTACTCAGGCTTGCAAGCCATCCTTTGAAGCTGTATACTTGTCTTATTCCTGATAGATCTGAAGATTCTTTTAACTGGAGTGAAGCTTGTATAACAGTTCTAATCACCAAAGGATTCTTTCCAAAGAGTGTGATTTTCCCTCTGCATTTTATAGGCTTTATATTATCTTATAAAGGAAGAATAGAAGACTTTTAAAATGTATTACTTATATGAAACTTCAGTTAAATTTGCAAACTTCTGATCATTCTTGCCAGTTTAAATGATATTTTGGGAGGAAAAAGGAAACTTGAAACCACAGGTCTTATGATAACTTCCAATATATAATAGTAGAAAATAAATTACTTACATTTGTTTGTCTGTCATCTATAAATAATGTTTTTGGAATATTTTATTTTGCATATCATTAAGGAAATTAGTTTTTCCTATACTCTTTGTGCTCTCCTAGGAATACTGAAGAGAAAATCCAGTCTCTACTTTTTCTTTAGTTCCACGTTGCATCTATACAAGCCAGGAAATTCTTCAAATTATCATTGTAGGACAGAGTTTTAGAACAGGAATCATTTTTGAGTTATTTTGTATTTCAGCCACTTCAATCGTAAATGCTCCAAAACTTATCAAGAGTTATATTAGTATTATGTGCTAGAAGTAGAATTTGGACCTGACTACGGTGTGTGTGTTTGTGTGTGTGTGTGTGTGTGTGTGTGTGACTCGTTTCTTTTATGAATAGCCACATAATAAAAATATTACATTATCATTTTTGTACTTAACCAAATACATAAATACAAAATACATCCTAGAAATCACTTCATAGTAGCTCACAAAGACCTTCATTTTTATACCTGAATTAAACCTTCTTTTAAGTGCGTTCCTATTTATATTTATTTGCATATACTTTATTTTTATTCAAGTCACCAATAGATGGTTATTTAAGAGATTTCCAGTGGTTGGCTATTATATAGGATACCACCATAAAAAACCTGTGGATATGTCATTTCATGTGTGTAGAGGTGATTCTTCAGGGCAAGTTCCTGGGAATGAGATTTTGTTTTGTTCCTCTGATAGAAAAAAAACAAAACAAAACAAACAAACAAACAAAAAAAAAAACAGGGAAAATCTAATAGCCTATAGAAGTACCATTTGCACCTTCCACCAAGTAAACTCCTGTGGCACACAGGAGAGGACCATTTCCTCTTCTATTAATGTACTCCATGGAAGCTATAGTCATCATATGAGAATAATCTGAATAGGGTTTGCTGACTCAAACATTCTTGTCATTTGTCTCTAAACATTAAAATCATGTAGGTAGGAAAGTTATTATTAACCTGACCATGAAAAAAAAAAAAAGCAAAATAAAAATTCAGTATATTCTGATGGCAACAAAAGTATGTTTGCTTATTGACAAACTAATGATGAAGTGAACATTTATATGGACAGTAATTCCTTCCTGGTTCAATAAAAACTAAGCCTATCCACAATAAACGTAATCCTCTTAAGTTGCTTGATAATGGCTTCTGACAATGACATTCATAGTTTTATAACCTCTCATCTTGAAGATTCCAACAAGCTTGGTAATATTTTTTAAGCATGTTCTGTAAGACAAACCAAACAAAGGGATTACTGCGACACACTCAGAAATAAAAATGCTTAACACTACACAACTGTACATGACAGAAAGTAAAGAAGCATGCAACATCCAATTGAAAAGACATTAAAAATTTAGGTGAACAGGATTACTAAGCTTGGAATGCAGACAGGAGGATAAAAATTTAGGATTATAGAGGAGTAATGTGCAAATGCTAACTGCTAACCCAAAACATCAACTTCTGTTATTAAAATAACTTTCTGACAGTGAGGGTAACTTTTTATGTTTTTTATTTAACATACATGTATGTTTATATATTGCAACACTCCAGATGTTATGAAGCATTTGCTTATTATTAAAACTGCAATCACAATTAATAAATATTCATTTTGTATGAAAAGACACTATCTAAATTTATTTAACCTGGGTTGTACTCTTTCTTCTAATTCAACTAATTTTATTTATTTAGTAAGTAGTTTAAAATTAAATGACAACCTTTCTTATAAAAATGGCATGTAATAATTTTGTAAAATTGAACATGCATAATCTCAATGTCCTAACAAATTAATTACATATTTTTATATGCATCCATATGTATGTTATACAATTTAGAATATATACATATATGCATATATATATGCATATATATATGCATATATATATATATACAACTTTGAATATGAATATATTTTAATGAAATATTTTACATGAAAGAAAAATATATTACATACGACCTTCAATAGGGACTCTGGGCTTCTATGTAGCTGGAGCTAAACATCGAATGTGTTCAGATTTTGAGAAATTTTAGTATCACTTTGCATCTTACTGAATAACACAAAGCAACACATGATCTCTGATAAGGAAAATATATTTATTTACTCAAATTCAAAAATTTAAATAATAAATGAAGATCTAGCCTGACATAAAATGTTTGGAAAACTAAGTCTTGGAGGAATTATATGATATGATTATAGTTAGCTAATGGCAAAATCAGGACTTGAACTTGTACCATTTGCAAGGGTTCTATCCATGACAACACACTTTCTAAAGGAAAAAATAAAATAAAACTAGTTAAATAACTGTGTTATCCATCGAGAAACTCCTCTAGAATAAAATTCTATTGCAGGGAAAGTTTTTAAACAAATGCTTCTCAACAAAAGCCATATCAAGTAGGTGCTAAATTTACTAGCAAACTCATGTTTTTAGTGGAAAATACCATCCCTATTACTTTTCTTTCTTCAGTTAAACCTACCAATGAAGATAATATTTATGGATTTATATTCTCAAAGATCAAGCATCATGAAAATTTTTAAATACAAAAAAATAATTTCTTGAGCAAATTATAAATTAGTGGTGGAAGAGGGTTGGGAAGTAGGCATTCATGAAATAGCTAAACAACATTACCATGCAAGGTAACTACTTAATACAATGTTTGCATAGTATTCTGTAGTGGAAAGGTTTGCTCAGATAATCTCAGGCTCGTCGTTATTCTTAAAAGAGAGGAGTCAGAAGAATCACAGAGGGCAAGGCAGCCTATTGTTATAGTTCATAAAATTCAGCCTCTTGAGGCAGGGAGCTGTAGGGAGCAGGTGGGGTATAGATCTAGGATGGATTGTGGTCCACAATATTTAACTGATAAATTCCAACTGCGATAATCTCTTGCAGTAATTATAATCCATCTGCGAGATGACATTAGGCCACATAGTTTGCTAGAAAGAAGCATTTTATCTTGTGAACTCCTGAGGGTTTTCTATCAGTGCCTTATAATTCAAAAAGACATCCATGGTCAAACAAATTGCAGAAATGTTCTTGCAAAATAGTCAACATAATAAATAAATTTAGAAGAGGATGATATGTATTTTTTTTTTAACCCAGTAACAATCTAGTCCTTTATTTACAAAGCTCTCCTGTTAGTGCACTGTATGTTTCGGAACTTTCTCTTGTTCATGTCTTTATAATAATATTTGCGAAAAGCCTATGCCATCTGTATAGTCAAATTCAGTACAGAATGAGGAACAGCAGTTTTCTATTGGCTTCCATATTGTGAAGAGATTTAGAGTACATTATTGAAGAAAATATACCTTATTTTATGGGCTATTTAAAATATGTTTTTCATTAGTGTTGATTTTAGGAAATTATGAAAATGAAAACATTCTTTCTTGACAGTTAAAGTCAATATAATTTTGTTGACATAATGAGGAAACCTTTTTTTTCAATTGCTCATGTATTCCAAACCTATATGGCTCAGTTGAAAAGGAAAAATAAAGAGGTCCTTCTCTAAAGCTGTTTTTACAATATTATGTTAACAGTGGAAGTAATGATTTTAAAGAAACTATGTGATTATTAAAACAGAATAGATTACTAAACAGATCATCAAAAACATAGGGCACTTTAAAAACACATTCTTCATCAAAGCAGCGATAAAATGTATTGTTTTTCAATATGTGAAATCTAATCTGGTCATGGCACGACTTCTGCTCTGTGAAAGGCAGAATTCTGTGTTATTCAAGTAGCTTGCTATAAAGCAGATGGTGAGAAGCGGAAATTAGAATCCACATTTTCAAATTTAATATTTTTATTAGGGAAAAAAATCTAACTTCTATACGGTAATTGTGTGACTTGTGAAGAAATATAGAGTTATTTAGTTACTTTTTGGTTATTTCTTATTTCTTTGCCTAATTATACAACCTGGAAAAATTTTCACTCTAATTTCCTTTTTTTTCTTTTACATATGTGTATACAACTTTTTATATAAATAAGACATATTTAAATAATTCAAGTATAACACATAAAATTTCTAATAACAACTTAATATGTGTAATCTTTTTCCATGGAATTTTTTTTAATGGACCAAAGAACCTTTTTAATGAAAGAACAAACCTTTCTTTGTATACATTAACCATTAAATTCTCAGTTCTTCTATGTTGATCTCATTTTTCCTACAATTGGATGTGTTTTACCAGCACACTTGCTGAACATGCATGGGAATTGAAATATCTTTAGATAGCTTCTTTTGAACATATCCAGAGTACATATAAGTCTAGAAATCAACCACAGGGATGTCTTACACAGAGCAGCTGATACCCATTTCTCTTGATGTCTGCTTTACAAATAATCATGGATAGCACTGAGTTACTTATTTTTGAGTTTCCATGCCACTCCAATTAGCAGACAAGTAATTTCTCTCAATAAAACAACCTTAGAATACCTACAGAAAAAGATAAGTGCCAAGCACAATTGTAAGGCTGCAAATATGGAATGGTATCTCTAGTTTAACATTTTGGAAAAGTCAGAGGTACCATCTACTGTAGACCAAGGTGTGCTAGGAGTTTCCGGTAGGATTTGCATGAAGTCATGGGCATCTGCATGTCCCACCAACTCCAGGATTTGTTCTGTAGAATTCAATGTAAATTAGAACTTTTATGTATGGAATGCTTCTATGGCATAGTTCTTAATAACAAATGCAATATTGTACAGTTCTTTGGATGCTCAAAATAAAACATAGAAATTGATGACCATGATCAACATACCAAAACACAAGCAATAACACTCATAATGTCTATTATGTATGACCCAGGCCTTTATTTACTTCACAAAGTTGTAAAATAAACTGAGGAAATTCTTTAGAGACTTAGAAAATGTTGTAAAATGTAAATTCTGCCTATTTTTAAAAGTTATGTCTCTCTGAAATTTGCACATTTCACTTTTGCCGTTTTCTCTTCTGCTATAGACTCCCAGAGTTTCAGAATGGTTGAACTTTAAATTCTGTGCTCCTAGAGATCTTTAAATTGTCGTTTGTTGCACAAGTGCTAACACATAATGCAGAAGGCTTAAGAAACTTCAAAGAATTGCAAAACGTCTGCACCAGTGCTTGAGTGGGTTGTATGAAGTATACCAGTTGTCTTTAGCCACTAATAAGAAAATAATTTTTACCAGGTTTAAATAGGTTCTCTCGGTAGAGGGCAACTCATGAGTCTTAAAACTGAGCCTAACAGCCAAAAGTACACTAGCAGCCTGATGATCCAGAGAAATGCTCACAGGAATATATGGGACACCGCTTCCTAGGCTCCCAGTTCAGTCTCTCCACACTTTCTCCTTCAGAGCTTCTTCTGCACGTTTAATTTTAGTTCACCAACTGCCCATTACTGAAAAAGGAAAGTAAAACGGCAACATAAACACGGGGAAGAATGTGAAAGATCAACTGGCAGATTCCCTTTTATGTGACTCTGTATGTTAGCTTATAACCCATCGTGTGATAATTACTAAAGAAAATAAATATGGCAAAGACTTGAAGGCATAGTTTTCTTTGCATGTATGGTTTGATTAATAAGCATATCAATCAAATTCAATCTGCCATAGAAAGAGGATATTAGCATAGTTCTGACAGCTTAGTAGAGAAAAAAATAATTAAAAAACATTTGTCACAACAATAGTTTACATTTCTTTTAATACAGCAATTGCATATTTGAATACTTGAAATGTTTTATCTCAAAAACCTTTAAAATGGACAAATTTAAATGGCTATAGCGTTAGAAATAAAGACCTAAAATTAAAAGTGATTTTTATTTCATTAAAGGAAAATGGGCGGAGAATAAATATCATTGCCAGTACAGAGAGAAAAAATATAAACAATAAAACATATTTAGAATTCAGGTATAAAACATAAGACTTCTAATAACAACGTAATATGTGTAAGCTTTTTTCCTGGGATTGTTTTTGGGTTTTTTTGGGGTTTTTTTTTTGTTTGTTTGTTTTTTATGGAAGAAAAAAATGGTTTTCTCTCTGCTTTAAAAAGATTAAGATCCATGTTTTAATAATTTGCTTCTCCTTTCTATATATCTTTGACTTCAGTTTCCTGCTCGATAAACGCTACGAGTGTTGTAATACTACTCATCATTCAAAAATTCATAGAGATACTTTAAATGCCATCAAAATTATAAATTTATTATAAAGTAATCAAATGTATTTTAAGAAAATTGTAGATAATGTATATGTGCATCTACTTGTAAGTATATAGGATGATGATAATTATACTTTTATATTAATTATTCATGTTCATCATTGGTTACCTAATATGTGCCAGACATTCTCCTAGTTACTGGGAATAAAGACAGATAAACTGTCTGCCTTCTTGAAGTTTACATTCATATGATTAAACTATATCAGTGAGCACAAACTATTTAGAAGTCAAATTTGCTGCTTACAGTACACAACAAACCTAGCAAAAAAGAATGATTAATTTTATACATAAGTGAGAACATTGAAGCAATGATATTAAGTATTCAAGATTACTTGCATTACTATAAAAGAGCGACAGTCCAAAATTCAAAACTCTCCTTACAGAAATTTATACTTCACACATTTTAAAATATGAGCTTTGCTTGTAAATGAATTAATCAATATTTTTAGAGGTACATTTTATTTAAATTTATATTAGTGAAATTGGGTTTCACAGAAAAAAAAAAAGTCAAAACATTAGATCCCATAAAAAGTAGCTGTAAAGTAGGAAGAAGGTGAGAGAGACAATTGAAAGCTAGAAAACGGAAAGGATTTTTGATTAACATATGTTTGAAAGCAATTTGAGACATTGCATTAGATTCTGTAGCTGCCACAACAAATTATAATAAATTGAGTGGCTTAGAGCACAAATTTATTGTTACAGAGTTTTGTATGTCAGAACTCTGGCACAGCTCTCATCAGGCTAAACTCAAGGTTTTGGAGGGACTAGGTTTCTGTCTGGGGATAGTAGGGGAGAACACATTTCCTTGCCTTGTGTAGCTTCTATAGTCTCTCTGGATCCCTTCCCTTCTTGCCCCCTTTCTCTGTCTTCAATGGCAGCAACGTCAAATCTCAATCTGATGAATATTGGATAAACACATCTCCTCTGACCACAGCCTGGATAGGTTCAATTTGAATATCTTATGTGATTATACCAATTGGCCAATTTGGGTAATTCAGAATAATCTCACAATTTGGGATCCTTAGTTTAATCCATCTTTAGAGTCTCTTTTAAACATGTTTACACTTTCTGGGGATTGGGACTCAGGTATCTTTGGAAGGCCATTTTTCTGCCTACCACAGAAGTATGTAGCCTGCTTTCTTTACTAACGGACAAGTAAGAAAATTATGTTACTAATCCATAAATAAGGTAATTTCCTCCAAGCAATATATTATAAATGAATGACAAAAAAGCAGAAGCATGACTTATATAATTATCCTTTTTAGTATCCTTTTTAGTATTCATCTCAATACATTTTTTTAATTAACATTTATTGGCTAACAAGGGTTAATACAATTACGTAGATTTCAAGTGTGCAATTCTGCAATAGATCATCTATATATCACATTGTGTGTTCACCACGCAGAGTCAGTTCTCCTTCCATCACCATATATCCATCACCAGTTTACCCTCTTCTACCACCCCCCTCCCCCCTTACCCTCTGGTAACCACTAAACTATTGTCTGTATCTATGAGTTTTGTTTCTTTTTTTGTTTGTCTTATTCCTTTGTTGCTTTCAGTTTTACATCCCACATATCAGTGTAGTCATGTGGTTCTTGACTTTTTTTGTCTGACTTATTTCCCGTAGCATAATAATCTCAAGATCATCCATGTTGTCACAAATGGCAGCATTTCATCTTTTCTTATGACAGAGTAGTATTCCATTATGCATATATACTACATCTTCTTCATCTATCAAAGGACACTTTGGTTGTTTCCATGTCTTGGCCATCATAAATAAAGCTGCAATGAACATCGGAACACATATCTTTACAGATAAATGTTTTCGGATTTTTTGGGTATATACCCAGGAGAGGGTTTGCTGGATCATATGGTAATTCTATTCTTCATTTTTTGAGGAACCTCCACACTGCCTTGGTATGATTTCAATCTTCTTAAATTTGCTGAGGCTAGTTTTATAGCACAATATATAGCTGATCTTTGAGAATGTTCCATGTACACTAGAAAAGAATGTATAGACTGATGTTCTAGAATGAAGTGCTCTATAAATGTCAATTATATTCATTTCATCTAATGTGTCATTTAGGGATGATATTTCCTTATTTATTTTCTAGTTGGATGATCTGTCCATAGCTATCAATGATGTATTTAGGTCCCTTACTATAATTGTGTTTTGGTCAATTTCTCCCTTTAGTTCTATTGGTAGCTGCTTTGTATATTTTGGTGTTCACTGATTGGGGGCATAAATATTGAAGACTGTTATGTCTTGTTGTATAGTCCCCTTTATCATTATGAAATGTCCATCTTTGTCTCTTGCTACCTTTTTTATCCTGAAGTCTGTTTAATCTAATATAAATATGTCTTCACCTACTTTTCTCTGAATATCATTTACTTGGAGTATCAATTTCTAACCTTTCACTTTGAGTCTATATTTGTCCTTGTAGCTGAGATGTGTCTTTTGAAGGCAACATATGGTTGGGTTTACTTTTAGATCCAATCTGCTATGCTGGGCTTTTTTATTGGTGAGTTTAGTCCATTTACATTTAGGGTGATTATTGATACATGAAAATTTTCTATCATTATATCTTTTGTTTTCTGGTGGCTTGGTGTCTCCATTGTTTTGTTGCTATCTGTTATTTCACTGTGGTGGTATTCTATGATTTTTCCCTGTTTCTTCTTTTTTTATGTTATATATTTCAGTTCTGCTTTTGTTTTTCTTGAGTAGTTACCATTAAGTTTATGTAAAAGAAAATTTCATATTTACAGTATTCCATTTTCTTCAGCATGCTTCCTTTCTCCATTTCCCTTTGCCGGTTCAGACCTTTACTCTCCCCACTTTTATGTTTTGTTGTCACAAAGTATCCCTACTTATGCTGTGAGTTGATTTATTTCTGCATTGCAGTAGCAAGTTGTCTTTTTCCTTTTTTAATTTTTTTTTTCTTCTTTACCCTATATGTTATGTTCAAGTGTATATTGTTGTATTTGGTGTTGGGATTGGCATTTTCTTCTTCTGTCTGTGTGTTCATAATACTATTCATAGTTTTGTATTCTTTTGTTTTTTGTTTCAAGTCAAATCGCCTCCTTCAGTATTTCTTGTAATGCAGGTTTTGTGTTAGAAAATTTCCTCAGTTTCTGTACATCTGGAAATGTCTTTATTCCTCCTTTATATCTAAAGGATAACTTTACTGGACATATTATCCTTCCCTTATAATTTCTTTCTTTCAATACTTTGAGTATTTGATTCCACTCCCTTCTGGTTTGTAGAGTTTCTGCTGAAGAATCTGATGATAATTTAATGGGCTTTTCTTTCTGGGTTACCATCTTCTTTTCCCTGGCTGCCTTGATTATTCTTTCTTTGTTGTTAATTTTTGACAGCTTTAATACAATATTCCTTGGAGAAGGCTTGTTGGTTTTGAAGTAATTAGGTGTTCTATTTGCTTCTAGGATTCTAGGATCCAGTTCTTTCCACAAGTTTGGAAAGTTCTGGTCGACACTTTGTTTCAATATACTCTCTGTTCACTTCTTTTCTTCTTCTTCTGGTATATCCATTATTCTTATGTTGCTTTCTCTGATGGAGTCAGAAAGTTCTTGTAGAGTTCTTTCATTTCTTTTAACTCTCAAGTCTCTCTCTTCTATCTGTGTCATTTTCAGATTTCTATCTTCGATGTCACTGATTCTTTCCTCCATCTAGTCAACTCTATTAAATAAGCTGGCTATTTCATTCTTCATTTCCTTTATTGAGTTCTTAATCTCCAGAAAGTCTATTTGGTTCTTTTTTAGAATATCAATCTCTTTGGTAAGATGTTCATTTTGTTCTTTGATTCTGTTTCTGAGTTCATTAACCTGTCTGTGCTTTCTTGCATCTCATTGAGTTTTTCAGAACTGCAATCTTGAATTATCTGTCATTTAAGTCAAATATTTCCATCTTTTTAATTTCATGTTCTGGAGACTTCATTTTCTTTCTGAGCTGCCTTGTACCTTGGTTATTCGTGCTAATTCATGGTTTATTATTTCTCTTCCTGCACAGCTAGAAGAGTGGGTTCTGTAATAGGTTGATAGGAAAAGGTCTTTCTTTCACCTTCCAGTAGTTGTTGGTGGAATGTTTTATTTTCCTTCCCACTGCAGCCTTTGATTCTCTCTCACACTGTAGCATTGTATTTTCTCTTGCACTACTCTGGCTTCTCACATGATAGTAGGGTTCCCTGAAAGGTGGACTTCTCCTCTGCGAGCAAGTCACCTGGGTCTCCGGGCTCTGCCTCCGTGGGGAGATGTGGAGACCTTCTGAAATCCCAATGCACTTTCTGCAACCAGATTCGGAGCCTGTGTGTCTCAGCGGCTCTGGGTGATCCTGCAGGGATCCACCCAGATAGGTGGTGTGTGTGTTTGTGGGGGGAGGGGGGATTGTGAGAGGTAGCTTTGAGCAATGGAGGCTACCAGCTCACATTTGTCTTGCCCCTACAGTTCCTTCCCTTTTGCCAGAATTAGCTGTGCTGTGAGTCTGTGGTTGTGCGCTTGTCATCCTCAGATCTGTAAATATTATGTTCTGTAGTCTGACACTGCTGCCATTTCTTCTGGAGTACGCTGCTAGCATTGGCAGTGTGGAGATTGGGCAAGCTCTGGGAGGGTGGGGAGGAGTTGGCCAACCTCCGTGCCTATGCCTTCCATCCTCTGGCTGTCAGTGAGGACTTAATTCATCAATCTCACCCTTCTTCCCTCAGTCTTTGCTCCAAGGTCTCTGCCATGAGCATTGGGTTCAGCCATGTTATATGCTGATCCCTCAGGCGGAACTGTGGGTGATAGGGGGTGAGCTTCCCTCTCCTGTGACTGCAGTAAGGTCTGGACTGCAGGAGCTCTGAGTCCTGAATCTCACAATCCTCATCTCTGAACTTCCCCTTTCCCTCCTCCCCCACTTGCTCAATTTGCCCACCTTTATATGATTCAATTTGCAGGTCTCTCGGGTGTGCCTGCATGCCATGCAGGGAGTCCTTTGTTGAATTATAGCTGTTTAACTTGTTCTAAATTCCAGGGGTGATTTCAAGAAGCACTCCTCACACTGCCATTTCTGTCTCAATCCATTTCTGATACAAATCTGGAAGGCATTCACATGGAACAGATCTACTCTAAATATTTGCATTTTTTAGATCTTTATAATGAATTGTTATAATTTTATAAAAATGCATTCTTATTATAACCAATTCAAAATTTACACTTACATATATTAATGGTTTTTAATTCATACTCCCAAACCTACATTATGTCATTTCGCTTCAAGGCTAACCACTATTAGCAGCCTGATATGTATCTTTCAAAATCCTTTCTCAATGCTTATGCAAAATATGCCTTGCAAAAGTTATTCATACTTTCTATACCTGTTCAACATGCCATAGTTCATATAATATAAGTATCCCCTTATTGATGAACATTCATATCATTTAGTGGTTATATTCTATAAAGGAGGATTGCTTATTAAAATGACATGCACCTAACTTTAAAGTCTTTTTTTTTTTTTAAATCAGTCAGTCATATTCACCACTCCATTGAAAAAGAAAAATCAATAGAGAAAATTTTGATGCAAAATATTCTTATTGATCGGTTGGAACATTGCAACAATCATATATATATATATATATATATATATGCATATATATATATATATGCATATATATATGCATATATATATATGCGTGTGTGTGTGTGTGTGTGTGTGTGTGTGTGTATATATATATATATATATATATATATATATATATATATATATATATAAAATGAGAGAGAGCGAGAGAGAGCGATAAGAGATAAAACTAGGTCCAGGGAGGGAACAAAATGAAGCTTTTCTAAAACATTCTTGACAGACTACTCCAATACCTATGCTTGTAATGAGCACGTATACAGTTGATAAAAAGCTACATGGTGACAGGGTAAGACCTAGGTGACCTTGGTACATGGGCGATTTTTTTCGTGCAACAGAACTAGGAATGGCTGAAATAGAATTCCAGCACTTAGCAGCAGGTGTACTTTTGCCTGTATTGAAAAATGAGGACCTATACTGTGGGTACAGCAATTTCAGATCTCGGTTCATTTCATCGCCTCCCTGTTCACTTTAAGACTAAAACCACCGACGCACAACTCCATTCCCTTCTACACTGTCAGCACCCATCAACCTTGCTGCACTTAAAAAAGTTGCCACTGTTTTCACTCCCTTTTCCTTGTGCATCTGAGATTGCTTACATGGGCAGTTATCTCATGAGGTGTTGATTTTTGTTTTTGTCAGTGCTTGGCTTAGAAAGTTGTATAAGCTTTGATTTATCTGCTACAACTCTACGTATTGTTCCATAACACTCTGTTACTTATGGAACATAGATTTAGTAGAACTTGAATTTGTTTAAGGCTCTCTGGAGGGAGCACAGTCCTGCTGACACCGTGATTTCAGACTGCTGGCCTCCAGAATTTTGAGAAAATACGTTTCTGTTGTTTTAAGCCACCAAGTCTGTGGTAATTTGTTATCACAGCCACAGGAAACTAATCGAATTTTGCTTAAAACATGAAGTTTACAGGAGAGGATGTCAGAATCACTTATCTAAGCCAGGGGGTGGTAGGAGAGTCTGACTGCTAGTCCTTCCACACACTCTGGAACAGAAGAAGGGCCTTCCCCAAAAGGAATCCAGGGATACTTCAAAAACAGATAATGAAAAGGTTCTGGCAGGGGGAATTAAGCAAACAGACAACAGAAATATGCTGAATTCATTGACATAAACTATTTATAAGTTTTAATTAATTAGCACCTGCAAAATCAACATGATTTTAGATATATCCTTCAGATATATTTTCTTCAAAGCCTATAACAAAAACTAGTCATACGGCCAAATTCTTAATATCCAAGCCATGTATTTTAAAAATAAGTTTGATATTATTTTACTTAAGAGTTACTAAAAATAACCGTATCGCTTTTAGTTGCATATTTTAGTGATGTTTCTTGAGATCAAACTGTTTACTTTTCAAACCCACAATTTGACATCACTACAATATAGGGTTTCATAAAAACTGCCATTATGACCTTAGACTCACTGTTCAAGGCAGTGATAGGTTAATAGGTTAATCTTTAAGGAAGCTACAAACAAAAGTTTTTGGTGTTTTTTGTTTGTTTTTTGCTTTTGTTGATTTTGACATTTCTGTGTTTCTTACAACCCATGATTCTCTCTTCATTTGCAAAGAATTGCTAGTGATCGATATTAAATATCACTATAAGGATAATATCGTCACACCTTTCTTTTTCCATGCTTTCTCTCATACATGAAGATTAGGATTATTTGTATATCCCAATTGAAAAAAAAAATCTTTGAAGAGAATGTATGAGTAAGTGCCTCCTATACTTTTTAAATTGATTCCTACTTACTACTCATTTAATAACTGTAGTTAGAGTCACGTAATAATATTCTTAATATTGTAACTGATGGTATTCAAAACTTAAAGAATGTGTGCCTGTCAAATCACAAATATTTCAGGATATTTTTTAATTTTCCTTATTATATTAAATGCATATTGTATATATTAAATATAGAATGTATATTTCCCATATATATTATAGCTTCCTTTTTTAAATATATATTTGAGCTTGTAAAACGAAAATTCTACATGTAAACATACATCAAAATATAAATAAAAACTAATACCAAAGCCAATTTTCTCCCAAACTGATGCTAATAAAATGTTTACTGAAGTGGAAAGGCAGCAAAGCACAACCACATGTATATAAACAAAATAATAAAATAGATATTTGTGCAATCAAAAGTTATATAGACAGAAGATATTCAATAAAGATACATACCTAATTATCAAAATACAATGACTACAATTTCACCCCAATCACCAACATTTGCACATCTGAGCCCAAAATAAAATCTCGTAAGTTCACATATTCAAAATTATTTTCCTACCTTGAGAGAAAATTGATGCTTCAAGGAGAATATTGTTTGCACTGTCATAAGCCCCAGTTAAGGTTTGTATATCTAAGTTTATCCATGGAGAACTTACTGAAGCCATGACATATTTCCTCCTCTTTTAATAAATGCTGGTACAATTCTGTAATAAATCTCTTAAGATCAAGTCTGATATCTGGTTAACAATATGGTGTAGAGTCATTGTTTTGCAACAGTCTCGTAGTTGCCTGATTTCACTGAGATGACGGTCAGGTTGTTGCTTATATTCTAGGTGAAACCCAGTTGGAGGGACTCCAGGCACCTAACCTGATTAAACCTGAAAAAAAAAAATCCAGGTCTATCTCCTTCCTGTAGCATTGGTAGAACATTCATACTTTATTGATAATGTTTCTAAGAATTTTATCAAAAATGATTTTGATTTAAAATGTTTGGTAATATGTGAATCCATCTAGAATTTTTTGCATACTAAGAAAATTAAGCTCAAAAATAGAACTTCCATATTCTTTAAGTAAAAAGGGGGAAAACCTGCACTGAAATCAATATAGGTGTGACAAACCTAAGCTCCAAAAAATATATATATCTTTCAAACCTAAAAAAATAACTAGTAATTTTCTATATGCCATTTAAAAAGACCAAAGAAACAAAACTATCTCTGCAGCTAAACAGAATGTAGGAAATCTTACTCATTCTTATAAAAACACATTTTTAAAAAATATTTTAGTTATAAACGATAGAGATGCCAATCCACTAAAAACAGAGACATGCTCTCTTTCATGCCATCAAACCACTGAAAAATCAGGAGACGTGTTGGCCTTGAAATGACAGCATCCAGTAACTCAAAGGAGGTTTCTCCTCCCTCTCTCTTGCTCAGCTTTCACTCTCACACTCCACCTCTTTGTTTCATGTTGGCATATGTCTAATTCATAGCTTCTGTTGTTATATTGAAACTAAGATTTCTACACTTTGTAGAAAACTAGGACCACAAGCAGTTCTGTGATTAAATCCTTACTCTTTGACTCTTTCATAATCGGAGAGGAATAAGCAGTATCCTTACTAGCCTCGGTGAATGCTGAATGGACTTTGGTGAAAGAGTCTGGTTGGACTGGCTTGTCCCTCCTTGGATCACAGAATTTGAAGGATAGGATGTCATGATTGGTTCAGCTTGTGTCATTGATCCACCTTTGTGACTGGAGGTAGGTGAGAAACAGTATCTGTTCCCCTAAAAAGGGGGTAAGTGGCAGAGACAAATGTTTGGCAATTGTTATGTCTTGGAGCACTAACCAGTTTCTCATAATAAGCAAGTTAAAACTATATTTCACTGTGTTTTTGCTCCAAGAGCAATTGCTTCAGAATTTGACTTACTCAAAGGAACAGAGAACTTCATCTATTTAATCTGTTTATCTATATTGACAGGAGAATTGCTAATTGGGGTTTTTGGTTTTTTTTGAGGATACTCTTGGCAAAAGCCTTAGATATGTTAATTCCCTTTGGCATGTCTTTTAGAAAAAAATTTTAAGTTCTAATGCTGTAAATAATTACAGGCTTACTTGCCTTTAAAAAAAAAAACATTCAAGGATAACTCTTTTAATACAGGGTCAGCTAATGGATTTGTGCAAAGCAATTTTTAGAAGAGATCTTGTCTATATAGATTGGACCCATTCAAAAAAGGTTATTATAGGTTTAGGTTAATGTAAATAGCCAATGAAAATTTTCTTCCCTGATCATATATTTTAATGCTAGATAACATCAATTTCCCCTAGAATCCTCATTCCTATCCTTATTCATTTATGTCTTCATACCCTGCCTTCTAAGCTCCTCTATACAACATTTACTTAACATTATTTGCTACTATTTTTTTTTTCCTTTAAATGATGGGAGAAATCTTCTTTCACAGTAAAAAGGACCAATCTGTCACCTTCCTACAGATTGAGGTCAGTAGGAAAATGTTATTCCTATTAGTCTCCTAAAAACATCACTTTAAAAATCAGGGTTTTTAAAAAGTTATTTTCCTTTTACAAAGTACAGAATAGGCATAGTACCTTCTTCTGATTGCTAGGTTAACAGTTTTACTCACCTTATCTTCATTATCCTCTTAAGGACTGGATTTTTAAACAACTTTACTGGCATACCTGCTGTGTAGAGCCTTTTTCTTCTTTTGAATTTGATTCTGAAGGCATATCCTGAGTTTCAACACCGAACAATAGATACTTGATGGTGGGAGCAGATAATAGTGTCCTGGAAAGATTTTGAGGACTTGACCATGTCTCTAAGAGTAGCTTTTTACCAGACAAGTAAGATTCAGAGATGAAAACATACCAGTAAAAGGTGGAAGGGAAGGTGAAATAACGAGTCACACATGCAAACAGAAAATGAGTACAACGAAGGAATAAGTCTACCTCTTCCATGTTTCCCAAATTTGCAATTTGTTAAAATTTTGTTATAACTATGTACTTTATTTTTCTGGATATATGCATATGCTGTTCAGATAAAACATATTTGGCAAATACTAGAATTTTTATCAAAGTCTTTATAATCATGTTTTGAGAAAACACTCCGTTATCTCTAATTAGGTTATGTTCCCATTTCACAAATTTTGGATATCGTGCTTTTAGTTATACTCAAGCTATTAATGGCATTTACAAAATTTTGTTACAAGAGTTTGAGTAGTAAAGAGGTTTTTACTATAACTGACTTGGATGTTTATTTTTCTAAGCCATACATTTTACTATCATTTAATTTCATTGTAAGCTTATTTTTGCTGAGCTAATGATACAGACACACACGTGCTCATCAGTGCACGTAAAACTGATGAAATCACAGTAAGGGTGGTGGAAAGTATTGGTGTCATTTGTTTGTGGCATTATGCTGTAGTTTGAAAAGATGTCACCATTGGGAGAAACTAGGTGATGGTATATAGAATTTCTCTGTATTCTCACAACTGCATGTTTATCTGAACATCTCACAATACATTTTTGAAGTAATATGTCTTTTAGAAAGCAAAAATGAGGTCTTTGCAGGCTTATTTGTGACTGATGAAAAACATTACACAGTTTAGTCTGCCCAGGTATTCATAAACTTTTTAGCTTATTGCAGTAACAGCAAATACTAGAGCAGTACAATATATGTTGTAAACTACATAAAATATTTGGAAGAATCTATTGGTCAGGTGATTAGATTCCATGGTAAATCAGATCATTGCTTACAGATGGGCATCTCTTCCTTGAGCCATTCTGGACTTGGGTCATGTGACTTTCTTTGACAGATGGATTGATAGAAGAAATGTGAGGAGAGGCTTGAAATGTTCTTGTGTGGTTGGACTTGCCCTGTTCTCCTTCTGCCTTTGCCACGAGGAGAGCATGGCCCAGGAAACCCACTGGTCCCGGAAGAATGAGAAATACAAAGAACATACCTAGACAAAACCCATGGTTAAGAACCGACCACAACCTTAGATCAGATGAACTCTAGACAAACCGCAGGCCCAAGAGTGAGGAATCAGCTTTTGATCTGCATGCCACTTCTTTTTGAGTGGTTTGTTATGCAGCCTTACTGTGGTTAGAGTTGACTAGTACAGAACCAATAATTAATGAGAATAGATTTCACATACTCGTACTGAGATTATGGTTTAGGTAAAAATGAATGTGGTATAGCAGCATGTATGACAACTGACAATTATCAAATATCTGCCTTCTCAGAGTTGAACATGACAAGTTTAAATGAAGCATAAATCTTGATCTTTTTTTTATTTTCCTTTTATATCCCTTAATGCTTTATTCCTCCCTTGCCTCTAATTTTGTAAAGTTTTAAAAAGTTTCAATGGAACTATGGTTGCAGTTTGGTTTTTCATTGAAAGTGAGTGGTTAGTAACAATTTAATCCGGATTTTTTTTTCCCACTGATGTAAGTGTTGTGAGAAAAATAACTTTGTCACTTTTGTTTACTGCACGTTCGCTAGTAATTTAGCATTTAATAAATATAAATATGTATTGAATAATCATTCAGTTCTTTACTTTCCCATTCACCTATAAATATGTGTACTGTTGGTTTTAATATATCACTCCATGATTGTATAGAAGTTTATATTAATGATAGGAAAACTGCCTGCATTTTCTGGAAAAAATATTGTAAATTTTGTTTATCATGCTACCTTGCATAATCACCAACATGGTCATTTCTCTCAATTTTTAAGTAAATCGTTTGTTATAATGAATTGGCATGCTTTTATCCACGATTAAAAGAAATAAAAAGTCATAATATTTCTCTACTTTGTTTTGGCTTCCAGGAATATGAGTCCAATTTAATGAGCAATAACAGTAACTCTGTAGTGCTACTAAATATATAAGAAGCATAACTTTAATTACCATTATTTATTTTAACTAAATGAAATAAAATATTTTTCACTAAGTAAACATACTTATAAATAAACCAAACCCTAGACTTATTGAACTTTCTGAAGTAAATATTCTTTCATCAATTTAATGCTTTTATCCTTCTAAGAAATATTTCTGAAGACCTACAGTGTATCTAGGCACTGTTCTGGGCTTTAAATGTACAGCGACAAGTATTACAAAATCATTGCACTTGCGTCTTTGGTGCCTCTTTAATTTTTTATTATTAAAAATAACATCTGATATGCAAAAACCGATTATGTGATTTAAAAAAAAATTCTTAAGATAACTTGCTGGAGAATCCAGGTGTTTGGAATGGATGTGGTAATTGGGATGGCAAACTTGGACAGGATTTGACATGTCAAGATAAGACAAAGGAAAAGGAAGAACTTACAAAAGAAGTTATGACTCCCTGAGCAGAAGTAGCAGAAGTAGCAGGAAAGGTCTAAGGTAGCAAAGAACATGGGCTGCTCCGAGAACTACAAAAGAGCATCTGGACATTTCTGTACTAATCCAGGAAGAATAGTGTTTGAGATACATTTGGAAAAGTAAAAAGGGTTTGAGACATGTAAGTCCTGATAAGGGTTTGGGTTTAGCTCCAAGTACAATGCGAATCCATTGAAAAAAAATCAGTAAGTAAATTACAGGGTTCTACCTAATGGTTTCTTTAAATGATTCTCTGTTGTGGGGACAATTATGGGATCAGAGTAAGGAGAAAACTAGTGCAATCACCCAGATGAGAGGTAGTGACGGTCTGAACAAGGTGGATGGAGGAAGAAAACTTTAGTTCATGAAATGTAACCTACAATAAATGATAGCACAAATAACACTAACTATAATTATCAAAATGCGTATTTATTTTAATGGATGAGATTCAAGTTTTAAAATTGTTTATAGTAATTAATTCTGACTATATATATATGAATATAACATATATATATATATATATATATATATATATATATATATATATATATAAACTCTAGCCAAGTAAAACAAAAATTCTGATGATAATCGAAATACTTCAATGACCAAATCAATTATGAGGAAATTTTAGTTCGTAGACCTCAAGTTAATGATTATGACATTTAATGCATAATTAATGATGGATATCGGAAGGTAGAGGTTATCAATTAAATAATGCTAGTATAATGTAAGCCCTTGCATTTTATCTGTGTTGGGCAATGCCATATAAAATTCTACTTTTTCAAGAATTATTGGCAGAATATATTATGGATAGATACAGTAATGCCTATATTTAAGAGGGAAATTTACATAAAAATGAAATTGTTTATGTAAGATTTCTTAAATTTATTTGAAGAAAGGAAAAAGAGCATAAGTTAAACCATTTAAGGGGACATTTATAATTCAGACCTTAAGGAATATTATTTTGTAACCTACATTTGTCAAAAGTAAAAACAACTGTGCTTTAAAGTACACTTCATAAAATGTCTTCAACATAGTCCTGTATTCATATATGAACTCTGTTCATAGTTTATTATTTTTTGAACAGTTTAGAAAAAAACTGCTGGAAATTTGAATAGTTTCATGCATTAAGCTGACACAAGTGTATGTACAGCTCTATACAGTTTCATAGCTTCTTCTCCCCATTTTCTCCACAGTGTAGTGGTGACACTGGGTATAAACAACCTGAATGTGTATATGTGTCCCGTAACATCTAAATAAACATAATGTAGACTATTCAATAACCGTTATGTAGAAGCTAGGTAAAAATTAAAAGGGTTTAATTTTACAGAAAGAAAATGGAAAAGGGTAATTTTTACAAAACAAAATTTCTTAGATAATGAAACTCTATATGTGTATATAAACATATAAAGTATATATACTTTATACACACCCATATATTATACACATGCTATTGGCCTATTTTGTAGAAAACTTTAACTAGTACAACTTCACATTCATATTGTGTTGGAATCAGGAAACAAAATATTATGTGAATCTTCATGTTAAAAATGGAAACAAATTGATAAAAGTCAAGAACCCTGCCATTTTAGCTATTTGTTTTTGTTTTTTGTTTTATTTTGTTGATTCCTAACCTTGCTGGTAATTTAAAAACAAAATACTTCAAATTAACTGAAATTATATTTTTCCCTGTGAATTTCTTCAGGTGTGATTTTATTGTCTGATGCATGTCTACAACATACTTTATACGGAATATGAACTTCTCAGAAATGCTTCACCCCCACACTCTATGCAGCCATCTTCTCTTCAGATGTTCTTAAACTATATTGTTATCTTTTCTAATATCCTCAGCTTGTTTTATATTTCTCATAATTTCAATTCTAAAGTTGAACTTAAAAAATAATAATACTTTAAAATATTGCTGCATTTAATTGCACCGAAAATGTGTGCAGCTTTAAAAGGCACCTCCAAAGTGGCATGCAGTTAACCTAATGACTACATTAATATACAAATCAGTAGAAACAGACACACTTATGCTTTTATGTGCACATTATTCAACATTACCTATTTTTTTTCCTTTTCATTACATTTGGGCAAAGATCAGAGCCCCTTTTTATGTATATCAATGCTCTCCTGAGATTTTAACATAAATCTTAAGGAGAATAATTGAATCATATGATGTTTATCATCACCTGAGTATCTTATATTTAAAATGAATTCCAGAATAATTATGTATATTTTATATTATTTTATCAAAATAAGTACCTTATTTTCCATCACTGATGTTCAAATCACCATTGTATCATCCGTTACCTGTAGACTGATTTCTTTGTTATTTGGACATTCACAGTTAGTTGGAAGTATAAATTAATAACTGAATATATGTTCTCGGTTTTCTCAATAACTGATTCATGAAGTAACTTGGAAACCCTTGGGATATCAAACTGAACTAATGAATTTTTCATTAGAGGAACTATTATAAACTTTTTATCTCTTGAGTAAATACCTAAGTTAAAATCTAGCATTCACCAAGCAGCCTACTATTCGTTTTTATGTTAATGAGGAGGCTAATTGCAAATTTCCCTAGGTAATCTCAGTGTCAATTATTCATGAACCTCTGACAACAGACATGACATTTTGGAATGACAGCTCTCAATCCTTTTGCTTAGAAGTTTTAATATGTGCAGGTTGATGTCGAAGACTTTAAACATAAAAGTTGCTAAAAGGAAGTTGAAAAGAAAAAAAAAATTCTGAAACTTGAATACCTGATGTTAGTTTTGAATTCATTTAAGACTAACATTTTAGAATTTGAAAAGCTTTAAGGGGAAAAAAAAAACAAATGCTGTTTCAAACTTCTCATTAATTACAGTGCTGGATTGGTGTTCTTGAACAGAAAATATGCCACTCCAAAAGGAATTTCTAAATGAAATAAATACAGTTTTTTTCTGAATTACCAATAACATTAAAATGTAATACAAATCAATACATGGACACTAAATGAAACTTGATTCTACAATATTTAACTTTTTTTTCATGTAGCTATTTTTTCTATATTCCATGAGTTTTGAACACTTCTATTTGTTGCATCTACTGGCTCTCATGTTGGTGTATGTCATTCATGGTCTGTCATTTGGAAGATGAGCTTGTCTTCAGCAGTAGCTGTTGTCTGTGGTAGTTCCAGGTTCTTTCATTTCTTTGGGGCAACTTCAGATTTGCCATTGTCCTTGAGATTTCTTTGTTTTCCACGGTATTTTAAAAGAATTTTTTGGTTTAGAGTCTTGCTGGCATGAATTTAAAACTTGTACTCTATATTTTTGCCTGTTGATGGGTCAGGTTCTTTTTCCTTTCTTAGAACAATCTGAGATCAGAGGCAGAGTTTTATCAGGTCTGCATTTCAAGCAGTTAGTCAATTGCAAGAACGTGAGTTTTTTGACTTGATCTTTTACCCTTGTTTATTATTACTATTAGTTTAACCAGCATTCCTATAGCTGTGTGTGTGTGTGTGTGTGTGTGTGTGTGTGTGTGTGTGTGTGTGTGTTAAGGGGTTCTCCCAAAGTAAGTTTTCTGCCAGATTGATTAGAAATTGAAATAATATTAAAAAGCCATTTAATGTTCTTTATAAGGACAACTACAGCAGGCATCTCTTTATAATGAAAAAGTAGTAGTAAGACATTTAGATTGCCCCTGTTTGCCATCCTGTTAAAAATGAGGGATTTACTCCAGGACACAAATATCCATTATAGAAAGCCCGGTCTTCTGCAGTTGAGGTTACTCAATTCTTCAGTGAACAGTTCTTCTGTTTAAATTGGGGAACGGAATAACCATTGATAAGAACGCCTTTATAGAGGAAGGTAGGAGGACAGGGAGAGATAGAAAGGGAGGCTCTGAATAGTCCAGCCATTCCATAGACATTTCTTCTATTTATTCCCATGATGACAGTCTTTCATTTTCTTACTTTTAAAATCTGACATAGGTGTTTCAAACTTGAAGTCTCTACAGGCTCAACCAGAAAAACAAACTTCTACATGTTCTATACCCTTGCTTGAAATTGTTCTTGAATATATAAATATGCATACATGTACACATACATAATATATACATGCATATCCATATATATCTTTAGTCCTGACTGGGGATATGACATCCTTCAGAGACCCATAATGACCTCTGTTCACCTCTGACCTTTTTAGATTCCTGGCTATTATGAAAACATTTCTTTTGGATACCTAATCTCTATTGACATTTCAAAGGGATGTGGAAATGGGGAATGCTAGATTGACAGTTTTGATCTGCATGCTTTCCTAAAGCAGATATCACAAGGACTTCTCTCATCACTGTTCTCTTTATCTACCTTTTTTCTAAATCCAAAAGACTGAATATGAAAAATAAAATTTATAATTGCAAGCCCCAGATTTTCCTTCTTCTCCTTTGTCCTCTTAAGTAAAGAGAAAGAAAACAAAGATCAGATAAATAAGAGATGACTGAATTATATCTACCCTAATTGACAGAAGTCCAGGTAAGCACTACACACACCTTTGTATTTTAAATACAGATTTTGGAAACAAATTAGATACATGTCGTGGTGGAATCTACATGTGTAAGTGTGGTGAGGATGGGTAGTGAATGATTGAAGAGACATACCTCATCACTAGAGAAACTGCATAAAACTTCTTAAGTAGGACTCGCACCTAAAATGTAAGGCTTATCCTCAATAGCAGATTCATAAAATACTACAACCCAACATTTAAATAGCTATTTCAATTAACATAATCCATCATTTCAGCACATTTTTTTTTTTTTTTAACTATAGCCATATCAAACTACTTGTAATCTGTCATTAATGTCCTGATGTTTCACATTTCTGAAATTTTGCATAGGAACCCCCACAAAAGACCCTTTGGCCCTCTTACATCTGTTAAAAAAGCGTCAACAGGCCCCAAACGGAGTCACTTGTGCTAAGCCCCACCTCACCCAACCTACACTTTATACCTAACCTAATTGCAATTTCAACCTCTTTAATCTTAATAAAGATTATGTAATCTTTAACCAGTCAATTTGGAGTTTCCTGGTCAGCCCTGCTTAGGTAATCTGCCCCAAGGATCCCTTCATTCCCCATAAGAAAGTGACCTTGACTGAAAAAAATCCACTGTTTTCTAGAAACTTCCTCCTCCTGCTCCTTCTGCCTAGGAAAGCCTTCCACATCATATAGCTCTTAGGAGATCCTTTCTACCTGCTAGATGACTTGCTACCCAATTCATGAGTTGTTGAAGAAAGATAGTTAGATCCTCAAATTTCCTGTGTTTATTATTTTTTTTTAACAGATCTGATTTAATTCATCCTAACAATTTTGGAATGCCACCAAAAATAGACTTAATCCCCACAAAAATGTACATAGGGTTCCATAATGTATCTAGAAAATATTGGCCAGTGTCCTGAAGTTGTCTGATGATGATGATGATGATGATGATGACGATGACGATGATGATGCTAATGATATTATTATTTTTTTTCCTGGTTCATACTCTGTTGGATAGAAAGGTCCATGTCTGATTGCTTTTGCAGCCCCAGCCCCTACATGGTGCTTCACACACAATACTCTTCAGTAAGTTTGTGTTGAATAAGTACATCAATTGTGCTGCTCTTCTTTATCATTCATTTCTAATCTATCTGTTGCAGGTTCTTGCAGTCTTTGTCACTCTCCTTGTTACCTCATGCAGCTAATGCCTACATTTGCCAACCCTGTGATAAATCCAGTGGCTATACTAAAGCTGCAGCATCAATCTGGCGCTACTCTGGTTCTCCTTGTTTCTTGTCTCAATTTACACTTCCACTTTGTCCAGCTACTCATTAATAATTCTCAGGGCTTTGGGGAATTTAACCTTTGGCCATGGAACCACAGCTTTAATTACCTCACTCTTCACATTAAGTCTTCCAGGGATTGCTCAATGACCACAGAGAAACAAGGTCTTATATTTTTCAGTTTGTGTATTCATCTGGATTCGTGAAACATCTGGCTATCCTGAAATCAGAATGACCACTGTGGTTATTAGAGTTTCTATGATAGAATCATATTGAAACAAAAAAGCTTTAAGTGACAAGTTAAAAAGAATTTCCCATCCATTTCTTCCTATCTTCTTTCTCCTTAGAAACCCAGGCACACCCGTATTCACACAAATAAGCACACTCCCTTTCCTATGTTGCATTTTGAATGAAGTGTTACAAGGGAGTGATGTTTGTTTGTGTTTGCACATTTATTGTTGTTATTGCTTGATGATAAAAAGAAATGTGTTCTGAAGAAGAGTGATGGATTCACTCTGATGGCCACACCTCTCTTATCTCAGAAATCCAGTTCCCATCATCCCATTCTTCTCTGTTACCCACAAGTTATTGATCAATAACGCTAGTGTTAAACGTCCTTTAGTCCTCTTTCTTTTAACAACAGATCTGTGTTATAGTGACATTATTAGCTGTATAAAATAAAGTTGGTGTGAATTAATGTATTTCAGTGATCAACTTCATAATTCAAATGTTGACTGTAATGCTCAAATGTGTATCCTTGGGAAGTTTTCCTAAACTCGACCTTTGTTTCCTCATCTGACAAATTGAGATGATTATAATAGCAATCTTCATACAGGATAATCCTAGGGAAGCATGAAGCCATTTGTAAGTGAAATTAAGATAAGAATTCCTTCAAGAAAAAGTAATTTTCAGATGCTGACACCTAGAAGTACACTTTCCTAAAATTGATCTCACTGAGAAAACACCTGTAATTAAGGACTCCTGTGAGTTCTCCTTTTTCTTTTTCCCTTTCACAGTGTCCTTTCTTCCACTTTAGATGACAAATTCATACTCCTCACCAACAAGGAATCTTACTATATTGGCTAGCCCATAGGTGCACAAGCTTCAGGTCATTTAAAAGAGACAGTAGGCAATACTAATGTCTCATTTAATTATGGCACCATATCCGTCCTCATTTATTCCCATTGAGATGCATTGAGAGTAAATTTTTACTTCTTGTGTTAAATAATCATTTATACAAATGTGTAATATGTGCATACATGATTGAATATTTATATACTAATAGTTATTATAAAGTTAAATTTGGTAGGAAAAAATATTTCATCAAAAATTAGACAAGGGTTGTAATTTAGGTATGTGTCTGCGCTTCAGAGAAGTATAATATATTATAGTATAATATATAGATTGATGAGACATTTGATCATAAATACAGTAGAGTAGAATTCAATTCTCTACAGAAAAAATGTACACATGGTTTAAGGAGAAATTTAAAGCATCCAATTGTCAACTGTTAATGAAGATCTTTTTGGTTATTTTTAAGTAAGTGGTGATTGGCATCAAATCACTATGGTATTTATATCTCATGGGATACATTTTAAAAATTGGTGTTAATGTCAATTTAATCTGCTCACAATTTTGCTCTTATGGTTACATGCTGCAATGCATATAAAGTGAATTGCACAGACTTTAGCACATATTAATGGCCACATATACTTACGATTTGTAAAAGTATAAACTAAATTATACATAATTTTAGAAGATAATAACCTTAGAAAGAACACATGTAAGTACTATCTAATAATATCACAAAATACATAGTTTCTTCCCTTATTTAACTGAATGTGTTCTAGAAATTATGCAAATTACATGTATTTGAGAATGGTATTCAAAGTGTGATATTAATAATTTTTATTTAATAACTTTGGATCATAAAAGTTACAGATGAGTACTGTAGCAAATACTTATGTGTTGATCTGTCCAGCTCCATTTACCTTACACTTTGTAAACACAGCTCCCTTTCCTTGAATTACTTGTCCTCCCCACCAGCCTCCAGAGGTTCCATGTGGAATGCCGATTAGAGCATCCTATCCACAGGGGTGGGACTGTGTCCCCTGCTTTACTAATCAGCCTCTATGATACTTTAAGGCCAGCGACATAAAGACAACTCAAGCCATATTTATATACATTTCTTCCTTGGATTTTTTAAGTGGGGCTGGTGAGAAAACACTCTTTTCATTTTTTTGGTACGCAGTTGATTAAATAACCAGTTTCAGAAGGATTCCTAATATGAAGCAGGGGAAAGTCAAAAAGCAAAGCTGGATGATGTCAAGAGATTCAAATACAAACTAAGGCCCTGAGAGAGAGGGACAGGGATAAACCAGAGTGACCTTGGCAATAAAGGATTTCATAGAAATGACTTATGAGCAGAGGAACAGCTTTGCAACTTTTCACCGTCATTGTAAGATCTTGTTTGTGGTGAATGCTATTATGGGCGTTGTGTTGGGAGTCAACGAGGTCTTGGTTCTACCACTGGTCAGAATTGACCTGACTTCTGACAGAGGGGACCCTGTGCCAAAAAGCAGTGAAATAATAGTGAAATCAATGACAGATATTCTGCATATTTTATAATTTACTCACCTTTGAAATGTGAACACAGCCTACAAGGAATAATACTAAATAGAATGAATTGATAGTTTCAAAATCTGTTGCTTGGTATTTTATTTAAAGTAGTTTCTAAGAATAATGCATTTTACTTACCAGCTGGGAACTGTCAACTGACTATAGGGAGACACAATTATTTACTGAGTGATCAGGATAACTTTTCCACATTTTAACTTACAAACAGAGTAATATTACACAAATGAAAAATAACAAAATATGTGTGAAATGTTGAAATTATAACAGCAGTAGCCATAGGTTATAGTCCATGTCATTATGAAATCCTACTCATGAACTGAGAGTAAAATGATATTCCTAAGTCTCAACTTGAGATTCCACAGTATATGGAGATTTTTGTCTATGTGGAAATAAAGAGTAAACTAGTTTGGTCAGAATATTCTAATTAACATAGAATAGAATTATGAGGTAAATCTGTTCCACAGAGGAAGAAGTCAATTAAAATATTCAGCCTCTATGAGTTCAGAATATATTAAGAAAACTAAGCCATTGGCTAAGCATACTTAAATGTACGGAGGGTATGTAAGTGGAGTTGTGAGGAAAACTATCATTGTTTGCTTAACCATCAGTGCCACTTAACATGAAAGAGCCCGTGAGGTTTGAGTTGTGCTGCTTCCATATCTGTCAACTTCAGAGACTACCTAATCAGATTAGCAACTAAGTTAGGAGTCCAATAAAAGACATGAGAAATGTATCAACATGACTAGATTGTTTTATATCATCTATTTTTACTGCAAACTTATCCAGTAGATCTGGGAATTTACTTATTCAAGGTTGTAACTAAAAACATTGCCATTTAAACAATCACAGTGTGACAACCTATGTCTATTATTTTAATCTTTTTTTTGCACTGTGGCAGAACTAGAAAGCTTTTCTAATCTCCTTGGATGGTTCTGTTCAGAGTTTTGAAATTACCTCCAAGTAATCAAATTCACTAAGAGAATTTGTGTCTGAAGTTATTTAAGGGAAAGGTCATTTAGAAGTTAATTATATCCACATATTAAGAATTAATGCAAGCAATAATATTCAGTTTGAATCTGCTCAGTTATCATATTTATAGAATGGAACTTTTTAAATGACTCAATGAAGAAGTTGTTTTTTTGGGGGAAGTGAAATTGTAGGTATATAAATATTAACTTAAATAACTAAAAATATTGTAAACATAGTCACACTATTACTAATTTAACATGTAACTAATGTCATTGTTCTAATTTCCTTTTTTAGTACCATATTAAATTTTATTCATTTAAAAAATTTACAAAAATATTCCTGGTTAAAAATTGATTCTATATTTGGTAATATTTTGTTTTTGCAACTTCTTAGAAACAAGTGTGAATTTATTATCCCATTTTCTATTTAATGAAATTTACTTCAAATAGCCCTCCATATAATTATTTTCAACATAATATAATACTTGCTTAGGTGAGCAATACTACTTTACTCAACAAGTGAATAACACAAATGATTTTAATTGTTGCCCACAGAAGGGAGCTATGTTCTTCTGATAAATCAACTAAGCTAAAACAGAGTCTTAATGGCACTATATTTACAAATCTCTACCTAATCTCGCATCTACATGGGAATTATCTGTATTGTCAGGAGAAAACAATAACAAACATTTCTTTGTTGTGATCAAATGTGGCAAATACTTCACAATTTGAATGCCAAGCAATGGCCTTAAATTTGATAGTAACATATTCCCCACTTCTCTGTGATTATCTGGATATTGATTGAGTGAACTTTACTAATACGACAAATTATTACAGAACATTTAGCGGAAACTGAGAAAAGATGTGAGGAAATAAAATGATTTGTCCAAATTATCATTTGAAATTGAAAGTATTGTCACTCAATTAAACGTGACCAACCAAAAAGAAATCTCTGTCTAATAGGAAAGCTTCAACCCAAAGAATGACATTTGACGGGAAGGATTGTGACTACCTAGAGTAGTAGATTGTTTTGGTTATTTCAAAGGAGATAATAAACTGAAATACAAATGCAGGTTAGAAATCCATCTGCTTCAAATATATAGGACATCGTATTCGGAAGACAAATAATGTAACAGCCAACTTCTCAGGTGCCTTCTAGAGTGAACTGTTTTATGATTCAATATAGAATATGTAAAGACACATCAATCTGCAGGATAATTTTTCTCATTTACCACCATGGCAAATCCAGATGAATTATACTCTTTTTCTGCACTGAATCAATTTCCACAAAGAACAGGCAACTTATTTGACAGATGGAAACTACTAAAACTGCCCATCGAGTAGGAAAATGTACAGCTACAATTGCTAGGCTATTAGGAATAAACAGAAATGTGACATAAAATGTGTGAATTATCCTTATTAAGCAAAGCATAAAAATGCTTCACTTTTTAATCTTCTAAAGGAGTTTTTCCAAGGATCTGTGAAGGCCAGAGAAGATACTGAAGTACATTATCACAATCTCCGCTAATTTTATCCTGAAATTTTAAAACAAATGTAGAACAATATTTTTGTAAAGAATGATTTGACATATATAATATTTAACCTGAGGCAAATGTTTAGACCACATGTTTTTATGTGGAACAATATGAAGTACGTAGGACCAGAATTACATTTTTAAATATTGGCTAGCTACAAATAAACATCTGACATTTTTTATCTTATCTCTTATAATGCAGTTGAAGTACTCTTTGTATTTTATTGTGTTTGGCAATATTCCATATCATTTTGTTTAAAAAATACAATATCCTGGATATAACATCTAGAACAACAACAATGGCAGTGTTCTTGTGAGATATAGAAAAAAAAATCTTCATAAAAGAAACATTAGATAAGAAATTCAACCTCGCTAAAGAAATATTTATCTTTAGGACTGGATCTGACTAATAATCCCCCACTATATGGAAGAATTGATTATCATGAGAGTATCAGAATTAATTCAATAGGAGGCTTCATGTTAAAATTCTAGTAAGAACCTCCTAGGACTAAAGAATCTTGGAATTGTAGCTACAAAGTTATCATGAATTTGCAGTCTTAGTTAACATGTTCGAAGGAAAAACAAAAAACAAATAACAAAACATATCCCTCTAAATTTGCTGGGACTTGCATAACACACGTAACACAGATTAGGTGGCTTAAACAGTAGAAATTTATTTTTGCACGGTTCTGGAAATTAGAAGTCCAAAATCAAGGCTTCAGAAGTTTTGGTTTGTCTTTGACTGGCAGATGGCTGCCTTCTCGCTGTGTCCTCACTTGGCATTCCTTCTGTACAAGGGTATCCCTGGTCTCTCTGTATGTTCTAATTCCCTCTTCTTATAAAGTCACCAATGAGACTGCACTAAGGTCCACCCTAATGACCTCTTTTAACTTAAATCACTTCTTGAAAGGCCCTATCTCCAACTAAAATTAATTTCTGAGGTCCTGAGAATGAGGGCTTCAACATATAAATTTGGGGGACACAGTTCACCCCAAAAGAATATGTTGTCTGCATTGAAGAAATGCAAATTACCTCAATTGTTGCCTTAGCTATAAATTCCAACCTGTGATAACAGAAGGAAAATAGGACAGTCTGGAAATATTTGCAAATATCTTCAAAGAGTATTTAAAATCACTGTCAAGTTTGTTTGAGAAGATCTCATCTCTTGCTTAAATATCTTATTTAAATAGAAGACAGAGTAAAAAGAACACCAGAAATAAGCTGGTAAAGCTTCATGGGAAGAGATGACAGCAAGAACACCCCCTCTTCCCAACAGATGTATCTTCTATACATCAAAGTTCAGAATTGTATTGAGTCTCCCTACAGCAGCAACCTGTAAAGGGTTATTACCTAATGATTGAAAGATAAATAAAAACATTGGATTCTAAAATTTGGGGAAATAGTGCAGGTTGTGACACAGAAGACCCTTCAGAACCATGTTATCTTTCATAGTCCATCCCACAATATTTGTCATTCTAACACCATGTGTCCCCGAAAATAAGACCTAGCCGGATAATGAGCTCTAATGTGTCTCTTGGAGCAAAAATTAATATAAGACCCAGTATTATATTGTATTATATTATACCTGGTATTTCTATTCTATTCTATTATATTATGTTATGTTATGTTATGTTATGTTATGTTATGTTATGTTATGTTATGTTATATTTTATTATATTACATTACATTACATTATATTAAAGACCCGGTCTTAGTAAAATAAGACTGGGTCTTATATTAACTTTTGCTTCAAAAGACACATTACCTCTGATTTTCCAGCTAGGTCTTATTTTTGGGAAAACACAGTATGAAAGATGATAATCTAAAATCTCTTAGAAGAAGTAACAGATGTAAATCAGAAGATCAGAGTGAATTCACATGTCATGAAGACATTATAAATAAAAAAGTTTAAGCAGGGGAATACAAAGTCAAATTATTGTACTCCACAATTGCATATATTTTGTGGGGTATGCTATCATCCATTTTATTCCTTGTAAGGTAATTCCTCTGTTTTTAGAAAGAAATATAAGTGGCTGTGTGGAAATCTAAGATGCAGAGTTGGAAGGTGTTTTGCAAAGTCAATTGATTCTTCTGCACAAAAAGGAAAGGTGAATGTTATACAATTTCTTCACACCTTTGTGATTGGTCGCCTAAGACATTCTTGGCTAGAATGACTGGAGGAACTTAAAACCGTGTCACGTATCTCTCATTATCCTGCAGCCATTTTTCTCCATTTACTTGTAACACATATGTGTCTTTATATTTAAAGTAGGTTTCCTGTACAAAACATGTAGGTGGGTAGTGTTTTTTGATCCAGTCTGATAATCTATCTTTTAATTATTGCATTTAGGCCATTGATATTCAATATGATTATTGATATAGTTGGATTGCTATCTACTGTATTTTTTACTGTTTTCTATTTGTTGACCTTGTTCTTGTTCTGATTTTTTTTCCAGGAGATTTTCTGCTCATATTTGCAAACTCTTTCCCACTAACCCATATTTTTTAACTATTATATCAATTACTACATTGCATAAGTACATTATCACAATCACATAATTATGTTTTCTTGGAGAAAATGTCCCTTTTATGAGAACAGATTGTTATAGATTGTTTTTAATTCTGTATGTTTATGTAAAATAATTAAATAGTCAACCCCAATCTTTTCATTTTGAGATTTCTTATACAGTTTGTTAAATGTGTCACTTCCCCCAGTGCTTCACAATGGGATATTTAACATGCTTTAATTTCCCAACACTGTACCTTTTATTCAAATTCTAAACTTGTTTGATATTTTTGAAGGTTATTACTGGGTTTTATTTTATAATACAACAATTAAAAAATAACATACTGCAAACACATTCCAAGTCAGATTATCCATTTATTCATTTGATTTTTAAATACATTTTAAAGTTCTATATTATGGAAAAATGTAGACCTATAAAAAGTACTTAAATAATAATGTACTTAACCCACGTATACTACAGATGAGCAATCGGCCACCATTATCACCGTTTGCCATTCATGCACCTCCTATAACTTCTTCACCTTATTCCTAACCTCTCATAAAATGATTTTATGTTTTTTGAACATATACATATCTATAAAGTGGAATGTATAAATCTTAACGGTTTAATTATGCAAATAGATACTCCTGTGGCAGTCCCATCTTTGTTAAGACACAGATGTTCTTGCACAAACCAGGTGAACTCAATCACCCCTGTGTGTCATTCCCTTGCCCATCCCTCTCCCACCCCTTTGACTGGGAGACAGTCATTTTTAAATTTTTTTCATCATTAATTAGTTTTACCTCATAAGTTCATACGATTGAACTGTGTAGTACGTTCTCTTTTGTGTCCAACTACTTTCCCTCAACATATTGTTAGTGCTATCTATTGGTTAGTTATTCAAATTTATTTCGTTAAAAATCCATATTAATGAGTCAAATGGTTAAAATTAATTCATATCAATCCCTTCCAATTGTCCTTATGCTTGGTTTTATTTTCTATTTGGTCTTTGTATAGATTAGTCATACTTTAGTTAGGATATTTGACTGTCAATGGGTATAATCAGCATGTTTTGATTATTTATTCTGAAATATTCCAAGCTTGAATAGCTTTCTTTTATGCGCTTTACTACACTGGCACATTATCTGAATCATATGATTTAGATTTAAACCAGAACTTTTACCTAACAACATTTAAAATAATAAATTAAATGCTAATAGGACCATTCTTTCATTAATCATTTATTGAGCTATAGTTTGTAAAATGTAGTAGACCAAGTGATGTTGATTTAAGATGGATGAACCTAAATTCCTATAAACAAAGGGATCACGTATAGTGAAGGGGCAGACATATAAAATGGTGCAATACAGTCTCAAAAAAGGCAGTGGGGAAAAAAAAAAACTACTGAAGCACTGAGTGAAATACTCTACAGTTTCTTATGTGGTGCTTGTTGAAAGGAGTGGAAGTGGGAAAGTCAAGAAATCTATAAGAGGGAATCTAAATATTTAACTTTTAAGCTAAATTTTTAAATAAAAGTAAGGTTTTGCCAGATAGTCAAGGATCGTACATATACGTAGGCATCTATATGTGTATGTATGTGGGAGTCTGGATGATATGATAATTCTGAGAAAAACAGAGGATTAAGTTTGGTATTAGGAAATAAACTGGGACACAATTATTGATAATCTGGATAATTTAAAATCACTAGTAGTCTGAATAATCACTGGGACTTGGGTCTATTATAGCATGCTGGCATTTAGTCAGATGTAATCACAGTGATGATAATTTATCATTAATAAATAGAGCCAGAGAGTCAATGGCTCAGAGCTCATTATAAATTTATGCCTAGATATTACTAATCACAGGGTTTGGGGTAAAGATGTGGCGTAGGGTAGAAGTGAGCCTACAGGTAATGTTGAGCCCATTGTTCTCAAGGTTGCATTGATGTAGAGGGGGATATTCAAGCAGTTTCATATTTAAAATTTGTGAGTAAACAATGTATTTTCACTGAGTAAATATTAAATATTTGATTTTATTCAGCAAATTGGGAAAGTGCTGTTAGAAAGAGTAAAGTTTGAACATTAATATGAATTTATAAAGACAATACCTAAATAGGATTTGCTAATAATAGCAAGCTTTGTACCTAGAAAATATGAATAAAGTTATAGTTCACAACTTTTTTTTTTCTGAGTATTATTTCTAGAGAACTGTAAGAAAGGCTATTAGAAATAGCTAAGGACAAACAATTATCTTTATCTCATTATATACCAGGTACTGAGCTAGGCACTTTCTATATTATCTTAATTAATTTTCAGAATAACTTAAAGAGATTATATACAGTTAATATCTACAGTGCTGCAGATATGGGGATTGAATTAGAGAAGATTATTAACTCATTGGCATCACAGTTATTAGGTTGGTGCAAAAGTCATTGCGGTTTAAAAGGTTAAAAATAATTGCAAAAACTGTAATTACTTTTGCACGTACTTTGGCAGCAATGGGAATCTCTTCTTGAGGCTTCAACTTGCACAAATAAAGGCAGATGTGACACCACTGCCATAAAAGCTAGTTTGCTGGAGTACATTGAAAACAGCCACACTTTCTCTGCAGACCTTCCCACAAATAGGTAAGTTCTATTTCCCTGCTTCTTAAATCTGGCCTGTCATTGTAACTTGATTTATCTAATAATGAGGTACAAGTGACATTGTATGTTTTAGAGCTTACGTCTCCAAAAATTTTACAATTTCACCTTTTACCCATTTGTAAAACTGCCCTCTGTCCATCTTGCCATGAAGTACCCCAGAATAAAAGATGAGAGAGAGACAGAGAGGCACAGAAGAGAGAGACCAGCTAAGGTCAGCTCCCAATCCAACCACCAGCTGCATGCAGGCACATGAAGATATCCAGATGAATCAGGAAAAAAAAACTACCCAAGCAACCCTCAGAATCATGAGAAATAATAAATAAATATAGAGCATAAAGTTTTGGGGTGTTTTATTAATAGCTATTGATAAATTATCTCTTTTAAAAGAGTTAGGGATTTTAATAAAAGAGCAAAAAAATCTAGGCTTAATTTCAATAGAGACAATCTGAGTTGCATTGTATAATTCCTCTTTCTATTGCACATTTTTTTTTCCACATCTTAGAAGTAATTACTTCAGAGTGATCGAGGGAGTTAATGAAGATGAGATATTTTGTCCCACCTTCATTTGCACAGTAACCCAATGTATGGGATTATTAAAAATTAAATATCAGCACTTTATGATTTTGCTTTCAGGAGACTAAGTATGTGGGAGTTTGAAAAGGATAGAGAGGAAAGTATAGGCATATATGTATACATATATTTATACATGTAAATATGTCATTTAAAAACTTGAAACTGTTTTTACAACAACTATTTAGATTGGGGAAATTGTAGAGAAATGTTCTTTATATAAAAATTTTAAAGTACTTTAAATACTTTAGGCTTCTAAACTATTAAAATTATACACTATAAACTAGTTCTAATGAAGAAATTTTAAGAATCTCCTTTTTATATTTAAATTATGCTAACATTCTAGATGAGTTTAGTTTGAATTATATCAAAATAATTTGCTTATGATGTATGAGAACTGAAAAAAATGATAAAAACAAATAAATGATTTAGAGGAAAGAATGAGACAAAGAGAATATTGAAGAATCAAAATAATTACTGTCATATGATTACAGATTACACTGTGTTTCATTTACTCATTTAACATTAGTTAGAAAAATGTTAAATAATTAAAATCTTGAAAATGGGTTAAAATGCATTTCATAACCAAAAGGAATTATTTAGAATACTCAAAAATATATATATAATTTACTAATAGCTTAGAATATCACCTGTGTCGTTTTGGATATTAAATATGATTAGCACTTGTTTTTTTTTAAACATTACGTACCAGATCTATCAAAAATGAAGCTATTTCAGAAGAGTGCTGAAATTTATATTTCTTCAATGAATTGACTACAGTATAGAACAATCTTTTAATTACTCAAATTATTAAAATGAGGTCTTTCATTGTGTTTGGAAATTAGTACACAAGAAGAACTTCTTAGTAATGACAAACATTTAAATACAGTTAGTTAATTAAGTAATACTAATGAGCTAACATGTAATGTGCTTGCTGTGATCTTACAAAGCAGATGTATTTAAACTAATCTCCCTCAAGAGAAGCCATTTGTTTCCCTTGAGAAAAAATAAAAACAAAGGAAATCTTATTTTTACATGACAAATTATTTGCTTTATGTATATAATTTCTCTCTCTAATCTTGTGTGTGTATATATATATAATCCTGTTTATGTAATGTATAATATATAACATATATGTATAAATCATTAATTATTATATTAATGTACATGTGATATATCATATATGTGATATATTCACATATCACATATACATTATATGTATACAATTATATATAATATCTATATAAATATACAAATATTCCTGTATAATTGTTGTATAAATCAGTCTCATACAATTTACACCAACAATCCCGTATCAGCATGTACTTTTAATATGTGAATTTTTTGATATATCATCTCCTAATCCTCATAAACATTGTGTGTGTGTGTGTGTGTGTATATATATATATATATATATATATAATTTATTTTACTGGTACTCCCATACAAAGAAAATAAATTATTTTTTTTATATCACTGACTAAACTCAATTTTCTAAACATATAACACCAATTCTTCTAAACATTAGGATTCTCAATCTTTAAGCACAAATTTATATACCTAAATACTTAAGTGAAATACAAGTAAAATAGTGGAGTCAGGGCAAAAAAATTGTTCCATGAAATGTATCAACTATTGGTTCTTACCATGAAAATTGAGGAAGATCCAACTAGAAAAAAATAAATATTCATGAGTTAGAAAAGGAGCACTAGGAACAAATTTTGAAGGATAATGAAAGTGGGTTGAATGTGAAATCTATTAATATTTGTAAAGCACTTAGAACAGTACCTGATGCATATGAAATGCTATATAGATATTTTTAAATAATCAAATAAAATAATTCCATAACAATAAGTAGACTTAATAAAGAATGAAATGATTAAGAAAACTATTGTTGCAGTTATGTATAAAGAAGATTAAGCAAGAAAATGTAAGCACAGAGACTATTGTAAAATCCATTCATGAGATAAAATAGAATATATTCAATCAGATAAAAACCTTTATTATAAATAGCTACCTCAAACCTCAAATGGAATTGTTTAGCCTTCACTAATCCAGTGTATTCACTTTAGATTAATTGAAACAATTCTAAGTAAATATTGGAGTAAAGCATGGGTTTTGAATTATGAAAAGAAGATTGGGTAATAAGGAAAAAATAGTAAATAATGGAAAAAGTCAATAAAATTAAGATACTGTTAGTTAAATATAATTGATTTGATGACTGTGGTGTCAGTAGGTATAAAACCAGACGCCAGGGACAACCTGCTTATTAAATACAGTGCACAAGCTGGAAAAAGTTGTGCAAACTATTGTAATTGTTCTATTATTTGAACACCTTGTTTTAAGATGTAAAATCACATAAAAGAAAGCACAGATGGGGAAAGAGGTAACATGCACAAATTTCCACTTGAAAGAGATTAAGTTAATAATCATATTGGACTCTAACATACACAAGTACACTCTCTAATCAAAGAGGCAGCCTGCTTGCCTTTTCGTGATAAATGCTCTGATTTTGTGTGTTATTTCATCTCATTTCTAATATTGTCTGGATGTAATAATTTGGAAAGAACTGAAAATCTCTTTAAGCATATAGTCGGATGCCAACAACAATAATTTTTCCTATTTATTTATTTATTTTCATTTAAAGTTGTGTTTGTAGTCATGAAGGGAATGTTAATCCAATGATGCTTGGGCAGACATACCAGCATAACCTCAAAAATAGTAGGAGCCACTAAATCAAATGAGAATTTTGTTTAGTATTAGTGTTTCACACAAAATATTATCTTTATATTCAAAACAATTTTAGTTGGTAAAGTTGAGCGAAATCTATTGAAAATGTTAAGTCAAAATTGAATTTACCCAAAATGTAAATCTGAGATAAATGGTATGATGAATGACTTTTAGTATAAATACCATTTGAAATATGCTTCTAGCTGCATATAATGGATGAATGATATGGAAGACAGAAAACTATTCAACATTTCTTTGCTTTGTGTGTGTGTTTATAAGCAAAGGTTTTAATTAAAGAGAGTTTGTTTTATGCCTATGTAACTTTACTAACAATTATTAACCCAATAAGCTTTAATAAAAAAAAAAGGAAAAAAATTATTTGGTACCCAACAATACCAAACAAATTTGTCAAGGGAAAATGTAATGTACTAACATATTATGGTCTTTTTTAAAGGTCTATTTTTAGACATAAAACATTTCTTTAAGATACAAACTTTTTTTTACTGGAAATAGAATGTCATAAAGCAAGACACTTATATCAGTATATATTATGAATACGATTATAGATCTCATATGCTGTTAGAGGCTGTGCTCTGTCTTTCTGAAATATACTGTTTCTACTGCTCTTTTGCATGGAATCGATTTGAATAAAAGCATGTGTTTAATTGAGCAGCTAATTACATGAAAATTGCTGTCAGTCAAGCAATAGCAAATGGCTATTTTTAAAATAAACAATGATTTAGTGAATTTGACTACCTTTTTTTCCACTACAGTTTGTATATAGACAGTTCCATAGTTGCTCTTCTTGATATATGTTCAAAATGCAACTCCTATATGCCATGAATGTTAAAATAAAAGCTCACTTTTCTTGTTATTGAAGTATAGTTAAGGAATAGTAAAGTACTTTACAAATAAGTAATCTGGCTCAAAATAGATTATTTTTAAAAGAGATACTCATTTGATGCTCATACTGATTTTGTCAACATGTATGGTCTAAGATTTTACTTCTTTACAGAGTTACGGATTACTTAAAATCTACGAAATGTTCATTTATCTCAACACATAAAATTAACAAAATTTAAATGTGTGTGTGTGTGTGTGTGTGTGTGTGTGTGTGTGTAAAATTCTTTACCTAGATAAATAGCTATTGTTGAGAGAAATTATAAATACATACTTGAGCAGGTGTAAAAGTCCAAATGCTGGCACTTCCGGTGTGATACCACACCGCATCCTCCTGAAGCAACTCACATTGGAACAGCCACAGAAGACTCAATTACAAATCCAGCCCTACCTATGACAGTATCTATGACAATGCTCTTTTATGAGATATATCATATATATATACACACACACATATACATATGTATATGTACACACACACACACACACACACACACACACACACACACGGCTTATAAATTAAGCGGTTAAAGATAAAGTGGTTCTTCTTATTATAATCCTTAATTACCCACCAGGAAAATTGGTTTAGAGGTTTTAATTCCCAAAAGAGGAACTTTTTCACCAAAGGACAAAACAGGGTTTTCCTTGACCTGGAAACAGAAACTACCTCCTAGCTATTTGGGCTACACATTCCCCTGAACCCCAAAGAACGGGGTTGCTCTATTGACTTGATGATTGATCCTAATTATCAAGTGGAAATTGGGTGTTACTTGAGAATGGAGGCAAGAAGTAGTTCATATGAAATCCAGGGGGATCCTCTGAGTTGTTTCTTAGCACTCCCACAGCCAGTGTTCAAGTTATAGGAAAACTAAAACTCAAAACAGTCCCAGCCACTAATGCATAGATACTTGAGGAATAAAAATTCAGTTTACCTCTTAAATTAAAGAAGTATAAGCAGATTAGGGGCTGGCTGAGTACAAAGGGAAGCTAGAAGTATGATGGCACACGAAAAGAAAATAATACAAACTTCATGACAGGTACATAAATCAGAACTTATGTATTTATGTATATCATCTTCCTAACTTTGATATTTATATATTTGTTGATACATTAATTATATATTGGTATATATGTATGTACATATATATTTGTATGAATTAATAATATATTTGTATATCTATATAGTAAATTATATATATACTTACATATACTATATATATTTATTATTATATAAAAGTGTATAATAATGCTTTATTGTAATATGTTATCATTACTCATACATACACATACATTAATGGTCAACTACATATAGATTTGTTTGTGTGAGTGTTTATAGTTCCCAAGGCTGTTATAAAAGATCATAATAGCTGATGATCAGGGGAAGGCCAGGAATATTCTCTTGTTCTGTATGAAAGATAAAATAGTCCCTTTACACATCACAATTTATGTAACCGTGACGTAGTCTGTATAATATATGAACAGATAGTCATATAAAATCACAGCTTACATAAAAATGCTATGTTTGAGTTTTGATAAAATAATTTAAAAAATAAATGTAAACATGTCATTGCCCTTTTATTTTTGTTTCATGCATTAGTAATGATCAAGTAGGAAATAACCAGAGTTAACAACATCCTCTTTGGCACTTGCATCCAAGGTTTTCTGAAGCTTTTCAGATAGTGGATGTTGAAAACTATGAAATTATCAAAAAGAGAGGAAGAGCTTATTGTTAAATCTGTTAATGAGAGTGTCAGGCAGATAACTTTTAGATACATGTGTCCAATAACACTAAAATAAATTTAGTGGAAAAAAGGAACTTGTTAAGAACAGGATGGTTCTATTTTTTATTGTTGAAAATGTTATCAATCTTTCTTTTTCCCTCTTTTGTGTTTCTAGTCAAAATAATATTTTTCTACTTTGTTTTCACTTATTTACTTACATCATTACTTAAAAATCTTGGAGTTGGTATTCTCTTTATATATTAGTATCAGTAACTTCTTAAAAGCATATTTCATGATTTCATATAGATTACATGCAAATATTAAAGCACTAATATAAAATTACAGCCGTTTTTGGATTGAATGACATAATTGACTGGCAAATAACAATTAACTTGGAAATAATAGTTTGGATAGTATTGATTAGATTTCTTAGTTTTTAAATGCATTTGAGTTTCCTTTAATAATGCCTTGTTAAATTCATTTCTTAACATAGTCCTAGGTGTTCTCTTTCTTAAAAAATAATTGCTTGACTATTATAGATAAATAATAATATGATAATATGATTAATACAATATGTGTTTTTGCCAAAGTGTTTGAACAAGTGACCTGTCTCAACACCTTAACATATTCCACATTTGGAAGTTCATTTATTTAATACATACATTTATTTAATAGTGTATATGTAATTGGCCCTATGCCAGGTATTATACTGAAGTGTGGGTACCGAAAAATGGGAAACATTTTTCTCCTATAGGAAATGTTTGAAATAATGAGGATATTACCAAAGGAAAAAGATATAGAATAAGAAAAGGGGCTCGTCTACAGCAAAATTCTTTGGGAAACTAATTTATATATAAGCATATAAAATTATTGACATTTTAGTCAGTGAGAGTGAAAAAAAATCAGTATTCCTTCTATGAATAGGAGATAAGAGAAAAGAATCACCAGAATATCTGAATTGGCATTCCAAAGGAAGTGTTCCTTGAAGAAAAGCGTTCCATAATAATGAAAGGTCATGCTGTGTCAATCAGTGTTAATGAAAAGAAAGACTTGATCTTAAAATTAGTGAAACATTTTCTGAACCTCAAAGTTAAAAGGTAAATACAACACATACATAGTCATACTGAGAAGAGAAATAAAATAAGAACTTTGGTTACAATGAATAAAATCAGAATTTATATATATATATATATATATATATATATATATATATATATATATTTTTTTTTTTTTTTTCTTTTCCTACCACATTGATTGCTCATAGAAGGGAATGAAAGTTCAGCTATCCAAGGGAAAAGAGTTGTGGCCCAAGATACGTAGTGCTAGATGAAGATACATTACCTATTTGTTACGTTAATAAATAATTCCATAATATTTAAGTAAACTCTCTTTAACATAAAGATATTGCAAAAAAATATTTCCATATGTCTTAAAATGTATCAAGACTTTCAGTTCCATCATGACGTACTGTTTTCTCTTGGACTAGTCCTCTCCTAAAAACTGGCACAGCTTGTATCTATACCAGCTTCTCATCTAAAGAATTGAACCACCTTGACATTTCTTTTTTCTAAACTTATTTTTGTTTGAGTATGTCTATTTTTTTCATAATCTCAGGGCACTTTAATTTGAATCCAGTTCCCAACACATCACCCAGTTATCATTGGAAAATGTATAGAGCACATTGTATTACATTAACCATGTTACTAGTACCTGAACCCTCACAGAATATCTGTGAATATTTGCAATACATATAACTAAAATAAATATAAAATATGTTTTGCAGTAACTTTGGTGCTTTTGTGAACTTTATAAAGTTAAAACAAGAATGGGAGCCATGTGTTAACCTCAAGTTAACGCAAAGTTAACTTGGTCATTACTGTCATATACTTTATAAAAACTTCTCCCAGAAGAAATATAAAGAGGAGAGAGAGGAGACGTGTTGATTATTTTACAGGATATAATATTCTTTCTCATCGCCTTTGAGATGTAGCATTTGCAATAGTTAATTGAAATTTCCAATAATTCTAATTGTCCCATAATTCCAATCACTGCCTCTGTTTTAAATAACCTGCTTTAAAGAGAGCTACTTAAATTGTACATGTCAGATAAAAGCACATAGGATTTTATACATCAGGAAAATAAAGCTAGATTCCTAACTGAGAGTATTTGTTTTAATGATTTCGCTCATCATTTCTTCCACAGCAAAGGGCATAATGTCTGCAGAAAACACAATCATCAAATGCTGTCATTAGAATACATTTGTGAGTGAGGAAAATGCAGAATATGCCTACATTCACTGTATTTCAAAGCAATTAACTGAGAACACAAAACAACCAAAACAAGTCCATTATGTAATCACCTAGCCATTCAGAGCTGATTTGTACTGAGAATTGACATCAGAACCCTGGTAAGGAAATGAAGAAAGAGAAAGAGGTGTGGATTGATAAAGTGCAATCATGTTGCAGTGCAATTTGGTTTAATAATGGGATCTCTCACTAGCCCTCATTAAAAATTAAAGTCATTGGGTAAATGTTGAATAGCGTTGCCAGCATGAATGATGAGACACCATAAAGGGAATTATCAGTTAGTAGATGTTATAATCGAGAAAGGAAAAAAAAATGTAGTGTCACTGGGGACATTGTACTCTGTGAGACTGGAAGATTGTGTCTTCTAAATAGAAGAAAAAAATGCAATTAAGTGGTGCCAAGCCTTCAGTAAATCAGGGGAGGTCCTACTGTGGTCACTAAAGAGAAGCAACCGAAAGCCAGTGAATGTCGTCAGCAGCCCAGCACTCATCCTCATTGGCTATGCATGCCTCTTCATCATTATCTGGCATTCTTATTCACTTGAATTCACTACAATAAAATTATAGAAATTGTCTTTTCTTGAAATTATATATTAAAAAATTGGCACATCTTAAATTTATACAAAGTTATATGTCAGTTATATCTCAATAAAAATAAAAGTTAAAAAAAAAAACTAGTTGGCAAAAAAATAGTTGGAGAAAATGTTATTTAAATTTAGTCTAAACACTAATTTTGTCCAAAAAACATCGGGAAGAATTTCAAGGATATTAAAATTTTGGCTGGATTTTATTGCTCTGTCTAGTATTGAAGTCAGCACCATAACAGTTTGCTTCTGATACTATTTATCAACATTTTCTACCTTACAATGAACTTCTGTATATCGTTCTTCTTACCAGCTTAATTAAATACTGTTCAAAACTAACTATTATTAGGGCATTTTTACAGATACTTTGGCTCTATTGTTAATGATGCATTTGTGAACATAGTTCATATTCTGGTAGTAGATTTTCTGCCATTATCAAGCTAAGTCCTTCTATGTTGTTTATAGTTGACAATTGAAAAAATTACATAAGAGTACATCAGGTGCTTCTGGGTTATAATCCAAGAAATACAAACTGGTAATGGATTTCAGAGCAGAAACTACGACATAAAAACACAAGTTCAGGAAGGCCTAATAGTCCCTTCTTAAACATTCATTACCATTAATTATTCCTCTTTGCTTAAAAATAATTCAATAGAATGCCAATATGATGTTTTCAATATTTTATTACTTATTCCTTTTCTCTGATTTCTTCTCTCTTTGAAGATAAAAGAGGTATTTTAATTAGGATGCAATGGGAATAAATTCAGAATTAGCATGTGTTGGTGTTCAATAAATGCAGTTTTAATTATAATATCTTTTCCTGTTTGTTTCAAAGATTCAGGGAAAAAAAACACACATCAGAGGCAAAACAAATGTATCTAAACATTTTATATGCAATGGTATACTGCCTGGAACTTCATTTTGATGCATGTGTGTGTATTTTTTAATTATAAAAGCCTACCTATCCTTCCAGATGGGGAGGAAAATCAAATAATATACAGAAGTTCCCTCATTGCTTTGCATGGACTGGGAAGAATGTTTCTCTACCTGAGCTTTGGCAGAATGGTTGGAAAAATACTCTGTTTCATGAAAAATCCTAGCATTAGTTGGTCAGTGCCCCAGGCACCCACCATGGTAGAGAAAACCAGATAGGCTGTCTATAAAACTCAAAGACTTTAATTGACTTGATGACTTAGAGTTGTCTCTGTAAGTTACCTGAACATTATTAGGATTTTGAAAATCCTGTTTTCAGGCACTACACTGAGGAAAATAAACTGAGTTCCAGTATTTCCAGAAATTTCGAATTACTCAAGGAAGAACTTTTTCCACAATTTTGAAAGACAGAATTGAGGTGAATAACTGCAGAAACATGTCTGCTTATTAGGACATATGCATACTAATATATCAAATTAGAATTTCTGATCAATCACCTCCGGATATTTATATGTAGAATGTTATGCTATGTTGAACATATATTTTCCATTTCAAAATGCATGCAAGCATCTAGATTTTTCTCTTTTATTTCTTAATTATTTTTAATTATTTTAATTGTCTGGCCTCCAAATATCTTTATGGTAGTCACCTTTGAGTTTATTGATAATGAGCGGACAATACAGGCCATTTAAGGAATATCAGCACACTTTTAATAAGTCACGACAAATTAAGCTGAGCAAAGTTCTGGTCTCAACAAATTACATTTTTTGTAAAAAATACGATCTAATTTCTCTACCTGAAGACATACTAGGGAAAATAATTTAAGTTTAAATTATATGAACTCATGAAGAAATAAAAATCTCACCATATGATTTAACTAACATACCAATGACTTATGTTTCTAATTGTATTCATGAGTTAGATGATTGGATCTCAGGATGCATGGCATACAAGCAACATTATATGAGTATATAGTTTCTTCCGTGTTTCCCCCAAAATAAGACCTACAGGGACCATCAGCTCTAATGTGTCTTTTGGGACCATCAGCTCTAATGTGTCTTTTGGAGCAAAAATTAACATGGTAGGTTTCCCAGTTTGGCAATTTATCAAAAAGATAGTTAAAATGTTTATATTTGCAATTACAATAGGAGAAAAGGAAACATATAGTACTTACAAAAGGAAAAAAAAAAGATGTCGAAGTGAAATTAAGAAAATAAAAGTTTACTAGATATAAATAAGCAGTTAAATTCAATGTTGTTGAAGGTTTTTAAAAAGACATTATATGTTCTTTCAGAGGTTGAGAAAGAGAAGATACTTTGTATAATATTTATTTGAACTTCAAAATTTCTAGTTTGAATTTAACTAAAATTAAGATCTACCTCTAGAACTATTCCAACACTTTCTTATACTGATCACTGTATTTTTTTAATTGTACATTTTCCTGATTATAAGAAAAACCATAATTGTAGAATGTATGAATTCCACTTTCATGGGGCATCTAAACTACAGTCAATCTCATAGAAGCAGAAAGTGGAGTGGTGTTTGCCAAGAGGCTGGAGGAGTGTGAAATGAGGAGCTGCTGTTCCATGGCTTTAAAATTTTAGTCATGCAATGTGAACAACTTCTAGAGCCGTGCTGTACAATATTGTGCTTATAGTTAATAACATCGTAATGTAAGCTTCAAAATTTGTTAAGATAATAGATGCTATGTGTATGTTTTTTACCACAATAGAAAATAGTATATTTAGACGAATCAGTTATGTTTTTCCTTAACTGTCTCTTAGTTATTACATAATAAACACTTAGAGTGTTTTTTTTTGTTTTTTTTTTTAGAAGAACTCTAGGAAAATGCATATCATGTATTGATGGTGGCATTCTATGAATGTTGGGTACTTCCATTGTATTCGGGAACAGATGTTTCCCTGCTAAAATATTTGTTTATTTTTTAAAAATTTTATTTGCTTATTTTTTGCTTATAGAATTTATTTCCTGACCATTAAAAGTGTATACTAAAGTTTTCAATAATTTCTTTTTTCTCAACTGAATATTTTATCATCATAGACTTGGGATCTTGAGTGATTACTTCATTTAGCTTGATGATTTTCTTGTCCATGAACCATATATAGTGACTGACTCCATTATTGACAATGTTTTAAGTACACCATTAAATATTCAGGACAATCATAGTATCATTTTGCTCAGTGCCCCTTGACAAGCCTAAGAAATACGATCCCCCCATGCCCTGCTGAAGAGCTAATTATCAGAATATATGAACATGCCATCAACAGTATGTACATCCGACAGGTGTTTCATTCTCTGATACAGATTTTCTGGAAAATCAAATTTAAATTCAAAGTTGCATTGCTACACTTTAATTATTTTAGAACATATTGAGAATATACTATATTCAAGCAATATTTTTCTTGGGGGTTATATAATGGTGAATGAGGTAGACAGGGTGACTGCCTTCTTAGTTTATAATGACCAGTGAAGTAGTGTGGGGATATAAGTCCTAGTTCAAAGACAATCATAATAAAGAACCATGACAGGAGAGTAAAGAAGAGGAAGTGGGCTCCTTAAAAATGTAGCTTTTAGAATTATATCGGCTGTCAACTATAATTAGATAGATGATAGATATATAGATAGATAGATAGATAGATAGATAGATAGATAGATAGACAGACAGATAGATAGTCGGTCACGGGATGTAAATGTAAAGTACAGCGTAAGGACTATAGTCAGTGGTATTGTAAAAGCTATTTACAATGTCAGAGGGATAGTAGATTAGGGGGTTATCACTTTGTGTGGGGTGTAAATGTCTATTATGTTGCTTTGTGTATTGGCATAGAATTAACCCTTGATCAGTCACAGAAAGTGAAAGAATTCACAGACTCAAAAGGAATAGAGGTTAGTTTATTTAAGAAAAAGGGCACTGGCAGAGAGGTTGCAGGAACAGAGTCTCAAGCAGACAACAGCACCTAAGTTTAGTAGAGTAGACAACTGCACCTTCCCTTTAAAAAAGGGTAAGTAAATTTTCTTACGGCAGGAGATGGGACATATAGACTGAGATCACTTGATTGACATGTGCAGATTATATAACTAGTCTCTTTCTGTGCATGCTCTTACCCAGAATGCAGACAGAAAAAACGACAGTGGGGCCAAGCCTTAATGTTCATTTTATTCTAATTGTATTATAATGAGGCTGGAGTTCACCCTGGGGCAGGTATCATTGACCTACCCAAGTGACAAAATCTTAATTTTTCTGATTAGGTTTTATCTCCTTTTTCTAAGGATGTTTGGACAGGAAGGTTTATCTCTAGTTGCTGAGTTTGGGTGGTCCCTGGGGAGGGGGATGCAGGCCTGGGCAGTCCCGCTCAGGCTCACTTTTATTAATTCTTCTCCTGCCTCATCGTTTTGTACACCTGAAACTAAGAAAAAAAACGAAAGAAAGAAAGAAACGTACCTTTATGGTACAGAAGGATGAGATTCTGTAAGGCATTTTAAGATCTACTATAGAAGACTATTTTATTTCTAGACCATAATGAGGAACTTTCACCATTTAAAACATTTGAGATACATAATCAATTAAGTGTTGCAGAAAAATACCGTAAAGTTCTTTGAAGAATAATGTGTGCCATGGTGACGTGGAAGTCCAATTAGGGAACCTTTTTACAATTATCCAAGTAATAGCTTAACTGTGGAGAATGAAGATAGAATTAAGAGATAGACAAAATGTAGAGGTAATTAGAACATAAACTTGACTGAATCAATGAATAATTGAATTGAGGGACAAAGATAATGAAAGAATTCTAGGATAGCCCCTGAATTTATGACAGAATATGTTGGTATTCTCTAGATATTTTTGTTATTGAATGACACATGAGAAGGTTCTGATCCAGGAATGAGAAGAGACCATGGGTTCAATTTTGGACCTAAAAATACTGACATATGGAAAAAGGCTTTTGTAGCTATTTTGCTAAAGTAGATGGAAGTTGTCAGGGTGCAATGCCATATCCATCTGAGAACCTGTGGGCTTAGTCAACAGTTGACAGGAGGTTAAAGAATGCAATATTCTAAAAAATGCATAAAAAGTCAGAAAAATTTAGGAACAAAGTAGAATAATGAGTTGTCTTGAGTCTTCATATGCTTATATTATGCCATAATATTTTTCATACTTAGTGTTAGGCAGTGAGTTACCTCAAAATTAGAAGCATTGACTTGATTGTGTCCAGAGTACAAAGTATCCATAAATTTTTAGGTCTATCTTTCCAGAATTGGGGCACAGGGCTCTCTCCAGCTTACTGTGAACTTTGTACCTGTTAAGGAAGAGTGACCTCATCAAATGTGTTCTGAATAACCAATGAAAGTAACATGATTTTATTTATTCTTATTTTGAGAAGAAAACTAAAGAATTTTGTTGAAAATTATTTGTGACAGTTATGCATGAGTTGAAGGAAAAGAGAACCTTCTTGAAATTGGTCTAAAAATTTACACAATATAATGAGGGATATTCAAGGGACAATGTCTTCTAGATAGTTGGTTCAGATGCTTGGGTATAATAGCAGGCCATGATATAGATAATGAGAACTAATGGTAATCCAAACGATGGGAGGATATAACTTTACAGGTCTTATGACAAGGAAATGAGAGTGTCCCCATTATTTAACTGATATTTTAATTGTGAAATAAAGCCTTGACCTTCTGTGAAAATAAAGGGTTAATGTATCTGGAGATATGTGGAGAAGTTTTATGAAAGCCTTATAAAATACACTATTACTACAGTTCATTTTTTGTTTTTGTCTTGTTTGTTTGTTTTTTAAGTGAAACGATAGTAAGTTTGATGTTTGTCTCCTTTTCTAATGAGGAAATTTTGTCAAAGGATGGTTAAGTATCTCCTCCAAAGTCACATAAGCAGTAGGAAGCTAGCGTTTGTGTTCTTTGCCACTACTCTATAGGAATAAATTGAAACATTTTCTAGCCTGATGGTTTTAGAAGGTGATGTAATTTAGTGGAGAAAAAACTGGGTGGTGAATTGAATAACTCATGTTCTAGTTATAATACTATTAAGCGGTTTTGTGATCTTGTGAGATCAAATCACTTGATCTACTTAACTGTTTTCATATCCTTTCCTTTAGTTTATAGAATAAGGTATTTATTTAGATTAGCTTTAAGGTACTTACTGATTTTATGATTTTGTGAGAGAATGATATAAGGATCCTAGACTATATAAGCATTGGCTACCAATGTAACAGAAGTAGGTAATAAGAAGACTGTCAGCTGCAGCATTTCTCCATACACAATTACTCCTGAGAATTGCTTTGACTGTGAACAGGATGATCTTATAGTAATAAATAGTAATAAAATGCTTCTTTTTCCTAAGTATTGTTCAAAGTTATAATAACTTAAATGAATTAACCAACTTTGGAAAGGTCACTTTTCCAATAAATGGCAAATGAAAAAAAAAAGATTAATAAAATGAGTCAGACTCATAAATTGTTACTTACAAGGGTTATTCTGTCTGACATCTATATGTGCATAATTATAGCCAAAGCTCTAAAATTGTACAAAAAGCTTTTTGCCGTTTTTTTTTCCTAGTCTGCAGAGCAAAGATTATATCTAACTGCTGCATTTTCACATGTTTGAAAGCAACCTCTCTCCTCATAAATGTGCAACTGTTCTAGTTGGAAATAGCTGCTAGATATTTTCTACCTAGAGATGTGTGATAGGTGAAGAGAATGAAAAATCTAGAGTGATTTTCACATCAGGAAGGAGGGCCTAGCCTGGAGTTGAGATTGGGCTGCTGAAAATATAATCCTATCATAATAGGTAAAAAGAAACAAACAAACAGGCATGATTTATATCGGGGCTGGTACACACATACAACATTTGGAATCCAATTTCCAATTTAAAGAACACAGAAGTTGATGTTACCTTTACTGATGTCTTTCTGTCTGCTAGCTTCTGGTTGCTTGTATCAGGGGCCTGGTCAGCAACAGAACTACTGTAATGGGCTGTTCCATTATAATTTTTAGGAATTCCTTGGAACTTACTTTGAAGAAATTACTAAGTATAAATTATTTATTCAGGAAAGTGTGCATGAGATCATGCACACCAGAGTTGGATTCTACCTCGAAAGAAACTGTATTTATAATTTGTGTATTTTTGTAAACCCAAAAATTGGTACAGTAGTTCTGCCTGGAGCCTTTTTGTATGGAAACCTTATTAGTTATGTGAAGAATCCTCATCTTCAGAAAGGAAAAATATAAGGTATAAGATTTAGAGCCAAAGAAAGTCCTCAGAGGCAGAATAGTGAAACCGACTTAAATATCACCTCATGTCAGCCATGTCGTTCTCTTATTGGAGAGTAAAGGGGGGGGGGTTGGTAATAGAAAAAGAGAGAGAGAGAGAGAGAGAGAGAGAGAGAGAGAGAGAGAGAGAGAGAGAGAGGTAAAGATAGAGATAGAAAGGAGGGGGTGGAGACAGAGACAGAGACTGAAATTGAGAGAAACTAACACATTTCAAATTCTGATTATATAGTGGGCACAGGGAATCAAAGATAAATAGGAACTTAGGCCCGACAATATTTACAGTAAATAATGTGTAAAACAGATACATAAACAAATAAGAGATCTGTAATTGCTTTTATTGTGGAGAACTAAAAGGGACACAGAATCCAGACTGAATGAAATCTGTTGTAACACTAGCATGATTTCTGAAAGGTGGGCCAGAGTTATTCGGCTAAAATGTGGACAATTATTTCTGAATTAAAATAGTTAAATTTTCCTGTGGAACATCCTTCCCCTTCCCCCAATAGCTAATTGATAGCAACTATACAAGAAAATGGAGATTATTCCAGTTAGTAAAAAAGTAGAGCTATAAAACATTCTTTAGTTGACGAGGAGAGAGGAGCAGCTCTAGTCCATTTCCATACATCAGAGCCTATACTAATAAGTCAATACAACACTCAAAATTCTCACCTATACCCCAAATGGTAAATCTGAAGTCTGAGCTGGTATCTGTGGTTCTTTTCTCTTCACATAGGAGTTGTAGGGAAAGCTCTAGGGAGAAAATAAATGAAACCGAAAAACGGAGAATGTGGACAATAGCGCTGATTCCAGACTTACAGAGTGAAATGATGAAATGATTTTAAGCCCGAGGGCATCCCCACAAAAATTATTCACCAACCTACCAAATAATTAGAGGATTATTGGTACAGAAGCCTTAATGGAATCTCAGAAGAGAGAGCAGAAATAAGCAGTAGCAGACACCACTTTCCCCAAGATTTCTACTCTGCCATTCCCTCAGGCAACAGAAAATTGGTAGAATGGGAAGACATTGTTCTTAAATCACAACTTGGGGATGGCTATGGGCGCATTCTCAGATACTTAAGGGACACATGAAAACTGAGCAAGATGAAAATAAATAGCTTGGCAGCTATGCATGCATTCTACAGAAAGAAAGGAACCTACTCTGCACACAATAAAGAATTAAACCTAGACAAAAACAAATCTCAAAATAGAGAAGATAACAGTACATCATTGCATGATACAAAGACAACTTAATTAGAACATTATCTTACTATATAAACAGCAATTAGAAGAAATGATAAAACAGTAGAATGAAATAATAAGGGGATTGCAAAAAGAACTAAGTGAGGGCCAAAAAGCATGATTGTATAATTATGAAATCAGTTAAAAAAAAACCCTACAATTAAATCATATAGGGAAAGATTAAGATAATAATGGCATACACATGACAAAGACAAAAGGGTGAAAGCATTTAGAGATACTATCCCACAAAACCATAATTGTTGCCCTATGTTAAGGAATCAAAAAAATGGAAGAAATCTATTCAAAGATAAATGCAAAATTCCCAGGGTGTAAGGAAACAATGAATTTGCAGACGGTAAGTATATTCTGAGTTCCAGAAGAAACAAAGACATGTAAACTAATTAACCTATCAGTCATTAAGGATCAAAAACTAACTTCTCAAATGCATGCATTGAAAAAAGAAAAAGTAGAATGAGTGTTTGGGGGAGAGGTGCGGGGTAGTATGGTAGAAAGATTTCAGCTTGACTTACATTTTCTTAACAACATATGCTGAAACAATCTGTAAGGTCTAGAAAATTTGAAGAAAAATGACACTGGGGATTACTAGTATCCATGAGAGCATCTGTCAATGTAGGCTGCCATCAGTCCCTTCTCTCTGCACCAACACTAGTTCCTTTAAGTGGAGTCAATGCCTTCACTCCTTCGAGCAACAGTACAAGTGATACAGTGCCAGATTGGACCTTGGCCTCTATAGGGTCTGACATGACTGCTTCTTCCCTCAGTCTAATGACAAAATGTAAGAAGTCCAGGCTACCTTGTTGAAGATTGAGACCAGGTGGAGTGCCACTGGGGCAGCAGATGTGTGAGTAAAAAGCCATCTCAGGTGTTCCAGCCTCAGCAGTTAGAACCATGTCAGTGAAGCTCTGACTATCACACAGCAAACACCAGCCATCATGCTTGATTATGGTTGCATTCCTGCCCACAGAATAATGAGACAAAGTAAAATGCTTAGTGTTTTAAGCCACTACATTTTAGGGTTATGTTATGCAGTAATAGATACTTGGAACAGTTTCCTTAATCAATATGTGATTTAAAAATAAGACCAACAAGCAGACATTTTCAAATATTTTCCCTAAAATGAAGGAACGCAGTACCTATTAATAATGCTCAATAGAACGATTATCCCGTCAAGTTGATCTAAGCATTTAGAAATGGAAAAATACTGATAAAAGAGGACTAGTTATGAGCATTAAATTTCTTCAGAAATAATGGTCTTACTGAAAATGTACTTCGGATATAAAACAAAATTGAAATAATATGAACTTGAACAATGTTAAAATAATGACAACTAAGCAAAGATTGTGAGGGCGAGACAACTAGAGAATTAGACAATTGCTATTATCATCACTTTTCTTAGTAAAGAGTCAATTAACAAATAGAGCTTACAAGAACTATAATGACTATAGTACCTGAATGCCTTTCTTTTGTTTTTAATTAAAATTTATTGGGGTTACAATAGTTTGTAAAATTGCGTAGATTTCAAGTGTACAATTCTGCAATACATCGTCTATATAACACATTGTGTATTCACCACCCAGAGTCAGTTATCCTTCCATCACCATATATTTGACCCTGTTTACCCTCATCTACCATCCCTCACCCTGCCTTAATGGCTTTCAAACCTTTTTAACCTTAGTGAAATCTGTCAGAAAGTGGCATTCTTTATTTAGTAGATATATTTATCTGAATATCAACAATGCTCCCCCTTTCATTTTAGCAAACATAAACTATATGTTATAATATTCAAAATAACATCTGTAGCCTTTTTTAGAAGTATTTATTCATCTACATGTATACAATGAATAATATCTATAGCTGTGCTGTCGACTACAGTAGAAATAAGGCAGATTTGGCTATTTAAATTAACATTAAAATTAATAAAATTGTAAGTGTAGTTTTTCACTTCCACTAGCCACAACTCAAGTGTTCAAGAGTAAATATATGGTTAGTAGCTACCATATTGGAAATCATCGCTTGTGGTCACTGCCATTTTGGGTGTTGTTTTACGTTTTACTTTTATATTTTCTGAATTGTTTGAATAATCTTTGATGTCTTTTATCATATTTTACACAAAGAAAGCAGAAACAAAAATTATTTCTTTTTCTTTTTAAAAAGTCTAGAGGAAAACAGTAAAATATTAAGTTTAATTCTGGATAGTGGAGAAATGGAAGATTATAATTTGGGTTTTGGTTTTTTTTAGCATTTTAAACATTTAAACAACACACTAGAATAATGGGAACTCTCTGTACTCTGTTTGATTTTGCTGTAAACTTAAAACTACTGTAAAAAATAAAATCTATTGAAAATACAATATTGTTAAAAGTTACAGTATTTGAAAAACTTGGTATATATGGAAGCTTACAAATTGTTTGGTACATTTGTCCTCTTGAATACAATTAGAGAGAATTAAGACGGAAGAGCTAGTGGAAACTCTTCAAGAGCTCTACGAATTGCTGAAGTATTTGGACTTTATCTTAAGTATGTGAAAGGAATGAGTGAAACACCTCATTGACGTTTCACTTGAGAAGTTGGGTGAACGGCAGAGCCAGACCACTTTATAGATGTATCAACAGTTCTAGAGACCTCCGTTTAGTCCTAGTTTAACAATAACATTGGTTTAGAGATTAGTTTTGCCAAAGGAGTCCAGTTTCAATACAATTTCAATACAGCTTCTCTTTAGAAGGCGCGACAGCTGTAGCAATATGATATCCAACCTGTGAGCAGCTGGGATCTTGGCATTCAGACCCCTCAGGCCACAAAAACAGAAGAGAAGAAAAACAGTGACTGCCAATCACTATCTAAGAGGGCTGATCGGGTGTCTCAATACAACACCAATGAGGAATGATTACAAGTAGGGTTACGATTGTATTTTGAAGAACGCCAGTCCTGTGAGAATTTGTGATAAAGATAAAGCAGTCCTTTTATACTTCTATTGTGCCCATAAATTTTACTCTCAGAGTTGTATACTAGGAAAAGGCACAAGCAACATAGAATCATTTAAATTTATTTATTTATTTATTTATTTATTTATTTATTTATTTAAGAATATCTTGTGGTGACATGAAGTGGACAATCAGTTCTTTAGGTGAAAATGCCAGAAATATAATGACTGGATTCTCCTGATGCTCAGCTCCATTAGCCACCATCTCTGGTTGACCCAGCTTTTCTCAGTGGGTTTTAGATTCTCTTGGACTATAGTAAGGAAATAAGAAGCCAAATAACTTGAGGTAACCTACATATTTCTATTCTCTGCCCCTCTCCACCCTCAATCCCTCTCCCCCATACACAGAGAGAGTGATCTGCAATTTTCCAAGTGATGGTTCTGGTCAAGCAGTGATACTGTCCAGTTGCTTAATCCTTCACCTTTGATAATAATCTCATCCTTGAGTTTCTCTGTGCACAGTGCATTCTCCTCTGAAAGCAGCCCTTCCACTGTTCAGTACTGCCCACACAATCATCTTTTATTGATATCGATTTCTTACATTTATTGCTGTTATTATTGTTATTATTAATTATTATTATTGTTATATGTTTTTGCTTGTATAGGGCAGTATTCTTTGTAAAGGAGTATAGTGCACACATAGTATTTTTGCTCCTCATTGTTCTCATGTGAACATGCATATGACATTGTCAGCGGTATTATTTTTGAATACAAAAATACAGGCTATATCGCTTTGAGTGGGTTTGCATTTGTCGTTCTGATTCTGCTAGATTAAAAATCACTGGTCATTATGAGTGTGTTTGCATCAAGCACATTATTTTAGTGCATGAATAATAGTGTTAATAAAAATGATGACAGCAGCTATGTACAAGATAACTGTAAAGACAGAAAAAGAAGTGCAACATAGCAACTCTCAAATTTCCCTTTACTAGCAATTAAAAATCATCTGGGAAAGAAAAAGAAGACAAGCAAAGTTAGTTTCTAGTACTGAGAGAGTTTGTTAAAAAAAAATAGTAATGATATACAATGCTAGCATCATGAAATATTTTTTAGATCTCAAATTTGCCTACTGTCATGCACTTTTATCTTTTATGTAATTGATACACCAAAAGAAAATCTCTATATTTGTGTTGGATTATACATATATATGTCACACTGGAATCAAAAACTTCTATAAACTTGATCTAGGTTTATAAAATGTTTAGATATTTAGAATTAATATTGAGTCTTAGAACTCAGCCAATCTCTGAAAAGATTATTGGTAAAAAACAGTGAATTAGAAAACAAATATTTACCTTTAACCTAAAATCTACTCATATCATACTGAATGAAAGAGAGGTGTTGAGGAGTGACTTGAAATTAATTGTTTAAGATTTCATTTATCTTACATTCTCTTTAATCTGATCAATAAATGTCCACCTGCCCATTATTCCAAATAAAATGCAAGCAAGGGAAGTCATAAAGGTTTGTAATTGGGAAATGTAGATATTCTTTATATGTATTAGAAAATAGCAAATCTTTCATTTTCAGTTTGGATGTGCTACCTTTAGCCTCAGTTCTCCATTAGTTGAGAAAAACCATGTTGAGTGTTGCTGAATCCCGTCTCTGAGCTCCTCTTGAATGTAGCAACATCCCTAAGTGTGACAAACAACCCAAGAGACACACTGCGGACTGACTGTTGTGTGCTTGCTATTTGGCTCCTCCTGTAGTCAGAGTAGGAAGCAAATTATGGATCGTCACAGGTCAAACAGAGCTGAGTGCAAATCCTATCTTTGCTGTTACAATGCTGCCTACTCATAGATGAGCCCTTCAGTCTTTATCAGTTTGTTTCCTTCTTTCTATTAAAGAAAATGGAAAAGTTTGAAAAGAATTATATGCATGCTCATCAAATTGTCCCTGCTATGCAAATTAGATTTTTTTTTTTTATTAAACCCTAAGATTTAATTAAGCAAAGGATGAAACTTATACATTACTTGGAATTATCTCAACCTTGGGTACAACACAGAAGACAGATAGACTTCACCCGCATCAACTCTGCTCCAGTGATAGTTATTGCCAAGAAAAGTGCAATGAAGGAAATTGTGAGGCCATAGCTTCTTTCAAGTTCAGCAGGAGAGAATATTATGATTAATTAGTCACGTCTAAGTGTCCAGTAGGATTGTGTGTTTGCTAGCCTTGTAAACTATCAATCATGGCCTTTATGTGATTTATTTTTTTGTGTGTTTTTTTTGTTTTGTTTTGTTTTTTGCAGACAGCATATGATTTCCTGTTGATATCACAAGTTCTGGTATGACACAGTAAGAAAAAAAATAATTGATTAAAAGCAGAAGTTTTAGGTCCAAAGGGCAACATGCTCTTATTAGCTCTTTGATTTTGGATATATTTTAATTCTTATTGGACCTTTCTCTTTATTTCTAAAATTATATCAAAAATATCTATTGATGATACTGTTATAAGACATACACAAAATAATTTACGTGAAAGTGCTATTTTAATTATATTACCCGCATGTAACATAATTACATTATTATATTATATATAATATAATTACATGTTCATTATTATATACATCATATGTATACTCTATTTATATGTAATACGTGATATAAATTTGGATTGAATTTTTTCTAACTGAGAAGCATAGGCTATTTCAGTGCATTGCAAAATCTTCTTAGCTTTTAAAAATCACTTACGTATCAAATCATTATATTCCTTTAGTGAAAATTACTCTGCATTCAAATTAATAGGAAAAATAAATCATTCTGAACCAGAATTGTGATGATGATGGGCATAGCTCCTATTATAAGGATGTCAGATATTTACATTCACATGCTTTTATCCACATTTGAATGTCATTTATAATGTAATGAATACCTTTTTTCATGGTTCTTTTTGATTATCAAAAGCATTTCATTTCCTTTCATTTTTAGATAATTGATTTCAAGTTTTTTTAATTTCATGATTAAGGGGATCAAATATATTTTCTATGTAAAAATCTGTGTCCACTGTCTCCAAGTTCATATAACAAAAACACACTTTAATTCTATTTTTTAAAAATAAGGGTAGAATTGTACCAGTACTTAAATTTATAATTAGAAAAGAATACTGCCCCCAAAGTTTCCTCTCTTATGTTTTTTTCCCCTCTATCACTTAAGATTGTTCTCTGTCTTTTGCCTTCTGAATACAATTCATTAACAAATAACGACCTTTACCTCCTAAAGTACTCTTCAATCCATTCATTTCTTTCCACATTTAGTACTTATGACCTAATCCCCAAGTTACACTATTTCTTCCCTGAACTACTGCAATAGCCTCCTAAGGGGGTTATCAATATTCCCTCTGGCCACTTTCCTAATCCATTTTCCACAGTGAAGTCAGATTAATCATTTGAATAAATCAAACCTGATCTTGGCACACTTCCCTGCTGAAAATGGCATTTTTGGGCTCTTACTTATTCTCTAACTTCATCCAGTCCCATACTCCTCTGTTGCCATGCAGCAGCCTACCTGTCTGTCTCCAAATACCTGCCACTAAAGAAAGGAGAGTCTGTGAGACGAATCCTTTCAGGGACTTTGCTTCACCTTTGTGTTTGCACCTTATGTCTCCCTGTTTGGCCCCAGAAAGATGGCTGGTCAGCCAATGATGAGTAAGATTCCCCACAGGGCTGGGGGGACTCAAGCCAGGCGCAGTTGAGTGGGGACCACATGAGAACCCATGAGGTTCATAGAGGTGGGCACAGCCCCCCACCTTCTCCCGGCTAAGAAGAGCCTCTATCTCTGTGGCTGCATTCCTTCCCATAACCTGCAAGGGAAGACGTTCAATGGTGTTCTCTCCATCTATTCATATGCATAAAGGTTTTGTATCTTGGAGAAATACATACATCCTGAGACTTATGGTTCTGCTGCCTGCAGGCAAGGGTGATTGGCTTGAATCAGTTTCCTATTCTAATGTATAGGATTCAAAAATCTTGAGATTGACAAGCTTTATCTCCTTTACTTCCCCACCTAACTAATAAAAGCTAATATGTAGGCTGATTTGGCGTTCAGTCCTTGAAGCTGCAGAGCCTAGGCCCCGCTTCACTCTATTCATGGCTACTCTCTTTTCTTAACCCTGTGCTGTCCTTCTCTCTCCCCACAACCCTCATTGCTCGGGACGCAACACCCCTCCTTGTCCCTCCTTGTCTCGCTCCCCTCTAGCTACACTCTTCTTCATTTAGTTCCTCATCCTTCTTTCTCATTATCACAGTAAATTTGCTCATAGTGTCACCTATGTCTGAAATGTTTTTCTTTTCTCTTCATTTAATTAAATTTTCAGGTCAGTCAGATTTCCCTCAGAAAAGCGTTTTTAGAATTCAATTGCATTGTCTCTCCAATATAAGCTTCCATAAAACTATAGTCTCTTTTTACTATTTTCAACACTAACGTGTTGCATTTGTATGTGCAGATATGTTATTACTGTCTGTCCTTCCTTTGGGATCTACAGTGCTTGAGGGCTGGACTTTCTCAATATTCATTCATCACTGGATACCCACCTTTGGAATCAAGCCAAAACAATAAGCAGCTCTGTGGCAGGTACTGTAGATGCTCAATTTTCTTTAACCCTCACAATAAGCTTATAAACTGAGTACAGGTGCATTATTATTTTAAAAAATGAAGAACTGGAGGCAAAGAAGAAGGCAAGAAAATCATAGATGCCACACAGCTGTTAAATGGAAGAATTGGGTATTTGAACCGAAACTCTGTAGGACTCTGGCTCCAAAAGCCTTTTAAGAACCTCTACATACTGCTTGTATAGGGTAGACAGTTACTGAACATGGATTGAATCAATGACTGCCCTGCTTCTTAGGACAATCATAAATCATGTTGAATTAATATGTGTTTCTACCCATACATTGAAACATTTTAGTTTGAATAATTTGTGCAATATATAGTTTAAGTTGAACAATATCATAAATAGACTCCAAATTTGGTGAAATCTATTTTTTTATGTGATATAATATAGATAAACAGAAATAAGGTAACTGTGTTTACACACGTTATGTCAAAAGGTATGCAGCTTCTGTATATAGGCTAAAAACTGCAAACAGATATTTGACAGTTTTCTTCCATAGTGAATAATATCTATATGCTTTGTAAAGGATTTTGGTGGTGTTTTCTCAGCATCTTCTTCAGCTAAAAATTTAATTTGGTAATTCACTTGCCGATTAATGAAAGGTGATCAGGTTTTATTGTGTTTAACCTGTTACTTTAGATCATGACATTGTTCTTCACAGGAGTGCACCTACTTTGTGACCAGCACCTAAGCATGATGTATTTAAATATTAGAGAGAGCAGATGGTGTCCTTTCTATAAGTTTGGTCTATTGGGAGAAACAGAAACAATAACTGCAGTTTGACAAGTGTGTAAAATAAAGAGCAGTGTGTACAATTCATGGAAGATGTTCAGGACCAATAAGAGTTAGCCAGTTGAACACTGGAAAGATTGTTTTGTTTTTTTTGTAAAATCATAGAGTTGTGAAAATTTTTCATTTTGAAACCCAAGAGTAGTTGATTATGACTGTAGTATAGGATGTGATTCATTGCATGTTGCAACGTTAGACAATACGGTTACAGAGACAGTGAAAAATGAAGCTAAAAATGGTAGCATTGGCCAGATCATGGAGAGGCTTGATGTTGTGTGAAGCACTGTCAATTTTTTTCCTGAATGTTAGTGGACATAGAAACATGTAGCAGAAAAGTGATGCATTCATATTGTAATTTTAATAAAATCATCTTTGGGGAGAATGTGAAGGTAGGGGTGAACAGGAGACATTTTTCCAGTAGGCATAGCAGTTAGAAGGCTATTTTGGTAAATGAAAAATTATGAGTGCTGTACTAGGTTGTTGCATTAGAACTGAAAAAAAAAAATGGAGGAATCAAACTGATATAGTGACTTACTGAAATGAGTTTTAAGTTAACAATTAAGGGGATGATTTTATTCAGTCTATTACAATAGGAAGCGCTCTCGATATTAAGTATCATTTCAAAGAAAAGAAGGGAGCACTGGAGTTTATAGGGCTGGTAAACAAGGAAGTCATCAGTGAGACTTATGGGAGTAATGAGGAATGACGAATTGTGAGTCTTATTTGAAGCAGAGGCAGTTAATTCATGGGATATACAAGGGCTGGATGGTCCTTTGTGACTAGCTATTCAGAACACCAAAGGGTGGGGAGGATTTCTTGACCATCACTGCTTCTCAGAAACATCAGGCTCAAAGTTCAACATCATCATCTGTTATTCAATTAAAAATGATTTAGTAAAGTGAAAAATCTATGTAGTTGAGGTAATTCAGCAGTTCATGCTAAACATAGAGTGACAGTATTTTTTTTTTTTTTGTACCTCTGATTATTAGAGTTCCTCTGTATGAGGGATACGTATGCATCAGTTTATTCCAAAATATCCACCTTTTTAAAAAATTTTATTTTCTCTAGGCTTCAAAACTTGTTTCCTGTTGTGTGCTCAATGTATCCATCCTTTATTCTGGGAACTTAAGGTTCCAAATGCTCAAAACCTAACTCATTATCATCTTTTCCAAAACATACTTATTCTATATTCCTTCTACAAATATCCACCCAAACAATCACTTGAGGCCTCAGAGGGACCCAAATCCCCTCCCAATCTCTTGCCCCACACAAAGAATCAGTATAAAAAAATTGTGTTAATCTTAGTGCCTAAATTGCTCTATAGTTTATTCTTTTTCTTATATCTCCAGTGCAATTGCTTTAGTCACTTATTTGAAAAGTTGTTTTCCAACTCTTACCTCCATCCTAGAGGATCCTGCAGCATCCATACTGTTGCCAGTTAACTAATAATAGAGAACATTGCTTGCTTCTTAAGTAAAAAACAAAAAACAGGAATAGATAATTTTTCATTTCTTATGCTAGAGTCATGTTTTGGACAACATTGTGGTGATTGTCAACTGTCATGGTGCTGGTAGGTGTGAAATTGGAGGTATGGAGGTATGAGCTTTAACAACCTTTGGAAATCATTTAGACAGTCATCTTGGTTTCCATTGGTTTCAGCTAGTCTTGACAAGTTCTGGACTGCTGATGGAGGGCCTCCCTGTCCTCAGAAGTAGATAGAGTTAGAGCTGGGCCAGGGCGGGGGCTCTAGCAGGCCGTGCTGGTCTGTCACAGGGTAACATCTAGGTTCCAGATCACAATAGGGGAAGACCTGAGTTAGTGCTCCACTTTTCATGTGGCTTAAGTATCCTACCCCAACTCCTAAAAGTTCCTCTTCCAAAATCTGATTTGACTGGTTCTGCTAGACTTCTGTGGACTGGACTAGAATGTAGTGAGCTGATGGAGACCTTCACACATGAGACCGTTTTTTGCCTCCCAGTGTTTCAATGAACACTGCTCCAGTAGGCCTGGTGTGGGTCCTGCTTGGCTATTGTCTTGTTTTCCATTTATGTAATGGCCACCAAAACAGAGCCATGCTGGGACATTGATAGAATAACCTTCAAAAGCAGGATCTACCTGAGGACCATTATGTGTTAGCAATAATTTTGACTATTGTAAGCTAAGTTTACACAGAAGTAAAAGAGTATCAAAGGAAAAAGGGAAATTTTGTCAACTTCTGGTAGTAGGAAGGCTTATTAGAGAGAAACCCAAATTGGAGGTTATGAAACAAGTGATTAACTCTCACTGCGGCCCTAAGTAATTTCAGAAAATTACTGAGTTTTGCAACAGCTGGTGACTTTAGAAAAAAATGTTATTTTGATGCTTGAACTTTCATGATTAAGAATGGAATTGAAGATGCTAAGTGCTTTGCCAAGGTTACAAAGTGAGGAAAAGAAGCCAGATCTCCTAATACCCAGGGTTTTGTGTGTGTGTGTTTCAATCTTCAGTAATCTTTTGCAGTGTTCTTTCCTGTATCACACCATCACAGCTAAAGTTAGAGGTGTAAAATGCTTACGGTATTTTCAGCTACATTAATACTGAATGAACATTTTAACCGAATGCAATGTTTACTTATAAAACTCTTTACATATTCTACTATATAGATGAGTGTCAAATAAGTTACATAGGCACAAATGTTTAATTATTGATTTCATTGAAATTATAATCCAATTGCCTGGAAATGTGTCTGTTTGACTGGAGAACTCATGAAATATACATGAAAATATTCAAGCTGCCCTAAGTTAAGTCTTCCTGCCTTCCACTGCAATGCATTGCTAATTTGTTCACATATGATTTTCAGAAAATAACTATTTCTAAATCACTATTTTTTTCAAGTAAATGTTTGTGAATATATATTATTTAAAATTGCATTTTAATTTATTTTGAGTTGTTCTTGAAAAAATGACATCATTGGTAAATTAATTGGATAATTCCCTTAGATCTCTAAGTCTGATTTGTTTACAGCATCTTTGTATTCTATTTTAAAAATATTTTTATGTATTAAAATCTTCCTTCTAATTTCTGCTATCAGTGCCTTGTTCACAGAGACCTTTCCCACCGAAAGAAAACTTCATATTTTGCAGAAAATATTCCCAGTAATTATTGGGAAGTCTTTTTTTTTTTTTTTTTGTATTTAAAATTATAATGGCGTGGTGTTACTATAAGTACCTCAATGCATCTTCTATCTATGCATGAAATTATTAACTAATTATGGGAGTTTTGCTATTTAAGTGCAACCATCCTTATTCAATGTTTTGAAATGACGTTTATGATACATTGAATTCTTACATAAAATGATTCCCATTTCTTGATTTTCTGTTCTATTATATTTAGTTGTTTGTCTATTTCAACTCTTTACCATGTTATTTTGGGTATTGATTTTCCTCGTTATACTTTTTGTGCATCTCAAACTGAACATGCCCTAAACCAAATTCAGTCTACTTCCTGCATATTCCCAGCATTTAGCAGAGACTTCCACTCTGTTAGGTAGACGGTGGCTTCTAGCATAAATCCACCATGTTTGATGTAAATCTCTGGGCTGCAAAAACAGATTATTGTAGACTCCATTCCTCGGACACCCATCTCTCTTTCACCTTGCAAACTCAACCATTACCAGTTACCCTAAAAGGCACTCTAAATTGTCTCCATTACTCTTCATCTCCATTGTTAAGTCACACATCTTCATTTACTGGCCTACAAAAATGGCCTCCTACCTGAGTCTCTGCACATATCATGGCCCTTTCAAACTAGCTGTCATTCAGTGATCTTTTAAACATACAAAATTGAGCATAATTAATCTTTTGCAAAGTTCTCCATTGCTCTTAGGATAAAGGGAAAGCTAGTTTACCAAGAACTATGAGGCCCCACATGCTATGTTCCTTGATGACCTTGCAAGCTTTATTGATACCTCACTTGACTCCAGCCTTCCATCAGCAGCTCAGATATATTTGCTTATCATCAGATACACGTTTGTTTCTTCCAGTCTTGGTGATTGTACTGCAGTTCTTTCTTTCTGACTGTAAACATTCTTCATTGTTTCCCTTCAGTTATTATTTATCTTTCAAATATGATCAAGAGCCCTTGTGAAACTCTGAATTCTGTCAGGTTTTTTTGTGAGGTAGTCTCATTTAACTAGGTTTCATTCCTCTATGACTCTCATATCATTTTGAAATTATATATGCAATTTGTCAGTTATTTCATTAATGTTCACCTCCCCAGATAGACAAGATGCCCCATGAAAAAAATTCTTAATGCATCATCCTGACATACCATAGTACTGAACACAGTGTCAGAGCTCAAAAAATATATATTTACAGAATAAACAAATGGGCATTTATGGACTTACTGTTTTATATTACTGAATCTGTCATATACCAACTGATTTTTAATGCTCACTCACAGGTGTGGGACTAACCCATTCCATGCCTCTACCCCTCCTATCAGTCTCCAGGTGTCTTCTTCTGTATGTCCTTAGTTGTAGCGCTTTGGTTCATGTAGGCTTCAGGTGATTCTCAATGACTGTTTTGTAGTTTAGTTGTAATTGATGTGATCCGGAGAGGAGATAAGCACCGCGTTTATCTACTCTGCCGTCCTAACCGGAAAAATCAGTTTTCATTATTTTTGTGGAAGTGTAGATGGCATCTTTGAAACGGACATTTATTTTATTACTCTAGAAGTCAATCTTCTCATTTATTTTTCTAAACAAAATACTTTCACAAGTTTAAGATATCATCTAGTTTGTTATTATTTTACTATAGTTTATCAATACATAATATTGCTTTCTTTTTGTCCTTTCAATTACACAAAAAATAATTGATTGTTAATTAATTAACTAATTTTAATAAAAGTCCCAGAAAAGTAGAAAAACAGAAGACAGAAGTATGGGATATATAACATATGGGAAATATATATATATATATATATTTAATATATATAATATACATTTATATTAAATATCATATATTCCAGTTATATAATGTTTTTAAAAATACTTACAGTCTTACAAACTGTTTGCAAAAGAAAACTGTTTCAGTCTTATTATAAAATGAGCAGGATTTTGGACAGGTTCCCTATGGTTTTCTCTTAAAGCTCTGGGATTTTTTAAAGGTCAGCAACCAACTGGTTTGTCATTTGACACATAGGTGACTTGAAATAAATCAAAACAAGGAATGGAAAGATATTTTAAATGAGAATTGTATAGTAGACATCCAACAGGGAAGCCTTTATGTACTTTAGATCTCTGAAAATATAAGGGGAGACAAATGTTTTGAAAAATATCCATAGGGTGCTCAAAGACAATAAAGTACAAAAATATAATTTGTAAAATATTACACAAAAGATTAATGTAGTATTCATAATGTAGATCTTTATCTTATGAGCAATTATCCAATGCCTAGGGCATTGCTCAGAAAGGAGTAAATCCATATAATGGGACCTCCTATTGTGTTATTTGAGAAAAGAACTGCTGCAGGGATCATGAAATGAAAGAACAAAGCTACTTTCACTTGAAACAACAAATATACTTCGTAGAACAGATTAAACTTTTTTTTGTTGTTTTATAGCCATGGGCATGAAGATTTTAAGCAACCTTAATTCACTGCTTTAATAATAAATAACTTCATCAACCATATGGGTCAGAGATTTGCCAGGAATGCAGGTCTCTCATTTCTTCAATTAAAAAAAGTAATAATAATAAAGAAAACAATATAATATTATACTAGATGTTGGATTGATAAAGTTGAAGTGTTTATTTATATCCTATAAAGTACTATACTCAGAGAACACTCAATATATATTTTGCAAAATAATATATTTTTTAAAAATATAATGATTACAAGTATAATATTGTAATTGTTGTTGTTACATGTCATTGAGTTGGCTTCAACTCCTGGCAACCCTGTAAATGACTGACGTCCACAATGAGGAATCCTGTCCTCAGCAGCCCTGCTCAGCTCCTGTTGACTCATGCCTGTGGCTTCTTACATATGTGGAGTCAATCCATCTCATATTGGGTCTTCCTATTTTCCTGCTACCTTCTGTTTCCCCCAGCAATATTGTCTTTTCCAAAGAACCCTGCCCGCTCATGATGTGCTCGAAATCAGACAGCTTCCGCTTTGTCATTGTTACTTCCAATGATGTTTCAGGCTTAACGTGTTTTAGGACCCACTTATTCAACTCCCAAAAGAGATAGGACTCTGGTGGATTAAAATGATTTGATTGGATACGTGTGAATTTATGAATACATACTGTTACGATATTTTGATTCTAAGATCATTATTAAAGGCTTAATATTGTAATTATGTACCTATATATAATTGTCATTACTTTCTTCTAAGCGCTGGGCTCCTTGAGACATTGCCACAATAATCCTTCCCTGAAAGTCAAAGCTCTTTGGCTAAACAAATACAGTATTTCTCTTTATGGGGTTCTGAGCGATGCATCAAAGGGCAGGGGCTAACGTGTGTTTTGTTCATGAGCCAGTTTTGTGAAGCCACTCAATTCTCCTTTTCGTTGCTTAATTTATTTCAAGGTGCATTTTTGTCAAACAGAAATGTTTCAAATTAATAGAAACCCATTTTAATGATTTACTTTATGTGTATATTCCATTGTTTATTTCAATTGCCATCTGGGAGGAGTGAAGAAAGACAACTTTTTTCAGTACTATAAGTACTCAGGTCCAAAGTACTTCAGTTTTAATTATGATGCAATAGTCAGATCACCATCAATTGCTCCATTTTTCCTTTTGATGTATTAATAAACTAAAAATTAATAGTTGCATTTCTTTTGAAGATAGTTTCTTGAACTGTGCTTCTTAAGTTATAAGTAATATAAATTCTGGATATTTTCAGTCATGTAACACAGTTCTTGATGACATCAACACTCCGTACATAGAAATTTAATATTTCTAAGCAATATTGCTTTTCTTTGTGAAATTTGACACTCAATCAAAACAAATTAGTAAGGGACAAAGCTGGAAAGAATTTGTCATAAACAAATACCATTATAAATCACTGTATATAGCATTTCTACCTGCCAAGATGGTTCATTAGTTATCATTCCATTTTTAGTTCTGAGCCATTGACACATAATCAAGAACCAGGAAGAGAGACTGGATAGTTTGTAAAGCTATGAAGCCACCAACATTCCAGTCCTGCCAATAAAGAGGCAGTTTCAGAAAGACAATACTTTCTTACAAATGAGCATTTGTTGAAATTTCAGGACTAGCAAGTTTAATTTAAAATGTCCATTTAATAACCTGGAAAGGCAGTATCCTGCCATTATCTTTGCTACTGTATTCCTCCAGTTACCTGATAGAACCTCACCAAATGTATAAAATTTTGTTACCAACAGTTCATTACAGTGAAACAGAATTCTAACAACTTCCCTATACTCACTCCTTTTGAATCATTCATCTCCATATAGAAATAATCTGAGCTAGTACTACCTTTGATTTCTACTGCACAGGCCTTAATTATATTCCTTTTTCATCCTGTACTTTATGGGGAGGAAGCTAAATTTTAGTTTGAAAATTCTTCATATATCAGTTCTATGATTTATCTAAATTGAAACGAATTTCTTTTTTCTTTTTTTGTATTTCAAACTAGCTGCCAATTATTCCCAACAAGAACCATTTAAAATCGAATAGTGCTATATATTCTTTCACTAAAACAGATTAGCCACTTATTTTATTTTCACTGAATGCTTAGAAATTTAATCTTATCCACTTTATAGTCCCACCAGCAGTTTATGAGAGTTCCAATTTCTCCATATCCTCTCCAACATTTGTTATTATTATATGACCTTTGGATTACAACCATTTTGGTGATTAGGGTGGTTTGTTTTCATTGTGTTTTGACTTGCATTTTCCTGAGATTAGTGATGTAGAGTGTATTGTTATATGTTCATTGACTTTGTATATCGTCTTTGGAGAAATATATATGCAGATCACTTACACACTTTTTAAAGTTGAGTTATTTGTGTTTTTACTGGTTAGTTCTTTTTACAATCTAGATAGAAGTTCTTTATCTGGTACATGACTTGGAAATATTTTCTCTAAGTCTGTGGGTTGTCCTTTTAATTTCTTGATGAGTTTTTGAAGCACAGAACTTATATATTTTTTATAGTTTAATTAATCTAATAGATATGTCCTTCAGTACTTATGGATATTATTTTAATGTATATTGTGCAGAATGAGATTTAAAAAACTTTACTGATGCTATCATGTCTTTATTTTTCCTATTTAATTTTCCTGTAAGGTTCTTAAGCCTGGAACTCTTTTTTTCCTATTCAGTACAGGCAGGGTAACTTTCCTGCTTACTTTGTAAATAATTCCTTGAAGATCCCTTCTTCTTTCAGGAAATATTATAACATTAATCAGTAGTTTCCTTTAAGGGATGATAGGAAAATCATTTTTATTTTCCTTGGTTGATAAAAATCTCTCGTTTCAACCAAAGTAATATTATTGCATTAGTATTTTTATTTTACTCCAAATCTTGTAAGTCATCACTACTGAATAGATTAATTAACTGAGATTCTTCCATTTCACCATTTCAGGCTTGGTGAGTGTAATATAGTGCAATAAAGAAAAAATAATAATAATATATATTTTACTAGAGTAAACTATAAATCAACATATTTAAAAATATTCCTAGCATTTGTATAGCACCTCATAGTATTCAATGTCACTTTAATACGCATTCAATCATTGGGCAATCACTAGCACCCCACCAATTGAAATAGTCCATGGTTACAATGAGGAAACTGCATTTCAGAGAGATAGAGACTAATAGAGATATTAATTTGGTTTAGTGCTTTACAGTTTGCAGAATGATTTCACTGATTAGTCTCTCTTGATCCTGTCACTGACTTTCTTTTTTTGGAATATGCCAGGTTTTTATGGAATATGCCAATTTCTAAGACGACCTAAGGGTTATTTGCTTGCAATAAATAACTCAGGCATCTAAATAAATATAGTAAAACAAAAATTTAATCTTGATTTTCTAATCAAATATGGAGTATTATTTTTGTCATATATTAAATAAAACAACAGGTAATAAAGATGATAATTAGGCAGCTTCTGGAATATTGGATTACCAGAAAAGGAACTATCATCTGGATAGAAAAATCCAGGTATAAATGCCTATAAATATTTTAAGTGACTGTTTACTTGAGTAATAGAAAAAATATATACCTTTCCTTAAATATGATACATCTTCTCATTTACCTAAATTCATTAACAAAATTTAAATTTCAAGTGGATGCTCCTGGTTAATGCTGTCGCTCCTTGTGTTGGTCCTTTTCCCTGCTGCCTGAGGAGTTGAAGTTTTTTGCTCGTGCCTTCTGAGTGTTGTCCCTCTCTGTCCACTCAGGCATTGCATTTAATTATTGCTTACTTAACAGTTTAATTTCTTACAATGTCCATTTCATCTGGTCATAATAGCTAACTTTGTGAATGATTCATCTAAAAATATTTTATATTCTCATATCTTTAGATTTTGAATTGCAAAACTTCCTTTTTTTTTTTAATGATTTACTATCATGCTGGTATCCCACCTTACAAACATCAGGACCCCTTTAGTAAAACATCGCTCCTCTTGACCAGAGCAGTATCCAAGAACCTGGAATATATGCTTTTATCCAAGTCCACTTCACAAGTTATAAGACAAACATTAACTGCCATCTTACTTAATGCGCGATATTGAATACACTAATCCCTTGCCATTCTTTAGCCGTTAAATTATTGCCTTTAACTACATCGCTTGATCATTACGTTTTAAAACTTAAGCATACCAAAGCCAGGCAGGACTAGCTAGAAAATTTTAGGGGCCCAGTGGAAATGAAAATGAAGGCCCCCGTGTTCAAAATGTATCAAGAATTTCAAGATGGCAACTGTGGGGCATTGAGGCACCACAAGTCTTCCTGCGTGCGGAGCCTTGTGTGACAGCACCCCTTGCACACCCTTAGAGTTGGCATTGAAGCTTCATGATTATGGGCTGTAACGGACATAATCTGTGGTTTATCACCAGTGAGTGGCACATCCCTTTCCTCTGGACGTTCTGTAACCTGCTGATGATTGTCGCTAATTGCCTCTCCAGTGCCTTTTTTCCAGCATTACTGTCCTTGTAACCCGTTTCCATATAAACTGGAACAAGTCATTTCAAAAAGAACTGCATCCTACCTCGATAGGATCTTAAGAATACCCAAACTACTTGTATTTCATTCCCCCCGTAGCGAATGTGGGTGAGTTTATGTACAAATACAAACACAACTTCACCAATAACCACGTGTTCCACAAATATAAAAACTAATTGGGTAATGTATATAACGCCATCTTTAGATGAATTCTGTGCTTTAAAAACAAAACAAAACAAAACAAAAAAACACACAAAAATACCCCACTCTACTCTACATTGCATTTGTCTTCTGTATATTCAACAACTTGTTAAATTAATTTGAAGCCAGAAAACTATTACACTAATTTGAATTTTTCACTAAGGAATTTTTTTGCAATACAGACTCTATCTCTGCCAAGTGCAATGCTGTATTTTGTCGAAGTTTTAGGGTTCTGCATGACTTATTGTCAATCACTTATAAGCTGCTGAAAAATAGAAAATCCTCACAAAGAGTTCCACCAAAAAAAAGCCTTAATGCTCTGATTATGAAATAGGAACACCTTTAAAGTGTTTACCTCAAAAAAGAACAAAAAGAAAGAAAGACGCAGTGACTTTGCACACAATTTTCAGAAATAAATTATCTGGCAATGCTGCTAAGCTTCTCTGAAAGCTGCTTTCTCATAGTTATTAGATTTTATGTACCCAACTACAATGAAAACAAGATTCTCAACCATAGGAACTGAGGTAAAGTGGTATTTTGTGAAAATAGGTTTTTGTTATTTTTAAATTACAATGTACAACAATAGACCTAAAAATGACATTTTAAAGATGTATTCTATTGCACAATATAAACATTTCTATTATTATAGTAGAATACATATAATCCTTGTATTGCGCTCTAAGAAAAACGTCAAATTTGGATCAAACTGGCTTTAAAAATGAAGGGATTGATTATTTTATTTCAAATATGTCTAGAGATAAAACTGACCTCAGGCACCGCAGATGAGGGCTCTGGTTCTGGTTTTCTGTGACTCTTGGGGTTTTGCCTTCCTCCGTGATGATGGTGACACAGCTGTAGCAGTTCCAAGCATTACACCAAGGACACCAGAAGAAGGATAGAGACCATTTTCTTTATCTTCCATGTTTCCTAACTGGGGCAAAGAAATTTTCCCAGGAGGCTTCCAGAAGAGCTCCTGAATGAAATCAGATGAATATACATGTATCCATCACGGCTAAGATCAAGCTAATTATTGGAGTGGAGTATCCATCAGGCTACTTACTCTAGGTTATGTTGCAGTTTAAAGTTACAGCCTTACCAGTGCACAAATAAAAATTAAAAAAAAAAGTGTCTTTTCTACATTTAATGGTTATGCCATTCTTGCAGGGGAATTTATAATAATTCAGAAATTTCCACCTCAAGTAAGAGAAGGAATTACAGTAAGCTTCATAAAAACTTTCGACTGGGAAAAGGGAAGATGAGAAAGCAAATAGGCTTGTTTTTCTCACTCTCCTTGCAAGTTTGTTTCCTTTATTTCTCTCTGCCCTGCATAACTTCTTTCTTGGCAAAATGTACTTGACTAATTAGGTTTTAGCAAGGAAGCTCCAAAATGGTCGCTTTAGACCTACGTCTATATGAGTTTTCTTCAGTGTAGAAGCTAACAGCAGTCGAACCGACTTTCTTCATCTACCAACTTCATATCCCTCTGAGCGGGAATTACCCAGGTTGAATCTGATGTCTATCTCTGGTTCTAATTGACCGTGGTTGAGGGGTGGAGTGGGCTCTTATATATGATCTCACCAGCCCTCTCTGCTGAATAAGGTTGGGGTTAGTTCTATAGAGAAATTGTGGATGTGCAAGAGGACGAATTGGTCATAATGGGAAATCAACCTTTCTAATTTAATAGATGGAGGCTGATGTTAATAATGAGTAAGAGGGAAAGTGCTATATTATATTCATTGTACACATAATGTTGTATGCATCATAACAGATATTAGGCAGTAAGCACGGTGAGAAGATACATCTTTAGCATATAGTACATGAACCACACCAGTAAATACTGTGTTTCCCAGAAAATAAGACCTACCCAGATAATCAGCTCTAATGCATCTTTTGGAGCAACAATTAATATAAGACCCAGTCTTATTTTACTATAATATATTTTACTTATTTTACTATTTTACTATCTTATTTTACTATAATATAAGACCGGGTTTTATATAATATAATATCATATAAAACCGAGTCTTACATTAATTTTTGCTCCAAAAAATGCATTAGAGCTGATTATCCGGCTAGGTCTCATTTTTGGGTAAACAGACTATGGTCAATGATAAATCATAGATTGTTGTTTCCTACTTTACTTTGTTGATTTTAAGTAAAAATATTTATTATCATTCAAGTTATATAAAAACAAAAGTTGTTGTTGATTTCACATTTCACAAATCTGTGATCATGTTATAAGAGCACTATATAGACCACTAAAATCCAGGGAAAAGAAAAGAAAATGAGAGCAAATTTTGAACTCATTTGAAGGTTTGGCTATTTCATTAAAGAGCATAAACAGAATAAAGAGAGGAGAGGTGGGTAGAAAGTTGGTGGGAAGACACTTAATTGGTTCATTTCAATATAGGATATTGAGAGAAAAGGGGAGATTTAAAAATTATAAAATATAAGAAAAAACACTTTGATAGTGGACAATTGAAGAATATCACCAAAATCTTAATTTTAGGAAAGGTAATTTTTTTTCTGCCCCAAGACTTCCTTCTAAAGAGCAAAACAAACAAACAAACAAACAAAAAATTATTTAATAGAAAGTAGAGAGAATGTATGGAAGATGAAAACTTCCCACATGGTACTACAGAACATTTGCCGTAATTATTTCTGAGAGTAAAAAAGGGAACATATTAATATATGCCAGAAACAACCACCTAGATAAAAAGAATGCTCAAGCCTTTGAAGGTCTTGAAGAGTACAGTCTAAAACTAATGACGTTTATACTGATGCCAAGAAGAAACAAAATATTACTGTTCTGGGTAATAAAACATATTTGAGGGCATTTGAGAACCACCATATGCAGTGGAAAAAGTATTGAATAGTTTTTTTTGTTTTTTTTTTTTCTGTATCTTCCATTAAAATTCTCTCTGAAATCAGGGACTATTGTCGTCTTGGTACTTAATGTGGTACTGTACAGAGAGAACATACATTTTCATAAACACTGCTGTAGTTTTATGTGTTACTTATTTATGTATTCATTATTTTTGTGAGGCTGGCGTTTTCTATATTCTTTCCTTCAGAAAACAATCTGCTATCATTAGAAGAACAAGAGAAAGACAATTAACCACGTGTACTAAACTCGTATTTGCTGTCTATGAAATTCAAAGTTAAACACAAACACAGACAGACTAAGTAGAAAGCAGTTTCAATCCACTAACTGCAGCATGTCTGAAGCTCAAATAATAATTAAATTTCATGGGCTTTAAGTTTTTCTTGGATGACAAATATTTCATACTCAAAGATAATAATTATAAAGTAAATGGAATAATTACCTAAGCTCAGCACTGATTGATATAATTCCCTTTTGGCTCAAATAAATATTAAGCCTCTATAAAAAGAATATTACATTGTGAAAAAGAAATGTTTAAAAATAGGATGTTATGAATCATAATAAGAATATTGTCAGAATGATTTTGAGAAAAGATGAACTCAATTTTTGTGATGTTTTTAACTTTGCAGTCTTTGTTAAGGAGGGTTTAAGACAAAGCATATACAAAGGTGTTTGAGAAGCTTTACCTGTTGATTCTTTTTAAAGAAGACTTGAATTAGTTAGATATTTAAGATAGGAGCTAGATTAAGTTTTAAAAAATTTTAAAAGACAGTTGAATTTTTTCACCTTTAAGATGATGATTACCTCACGTACGTTTCTATTAGTACCACTTTCTGAACTTCATTTCTGATTTATATTTAAACGCCACCTATCATCATCATCTTAAAAACTAAGCTTGTAATATTTCCTCCAAAATAGCTTGCTTTCTGTCCCTTAACACAAACATGAGTGGTGCATTCAATATATTTATTTTTATCCATACTTATTTTAAACTTTTTTATGTTTCACTTATCTTAGTACCTATATAAATATATTAAATGGTTACCCCTTATGTATATCTAGTGACGGATGTCACAATCACAGTCTTCTGGAATAGACAATTTTGTTTAGGGAAAATTTATTGAGTGCTAGAAAACAAACAACAAACAACAAAGCCTTTTATGTATTTGAGATTCCCTGTCATTGCCAATTTAAGTAATTAATTGAAAAAGTTACAGCCATGTGATAGTATTTTTATTCCAAAATTATGGAAAACTTATGCCTTAGGGTCTGATTTCAGGATGTTTACAAATCTTGATTGTTTAATTCTAACCCTTAGCACTGGAGAATTCTGATGTTCAAAAAGTGGCAAGTGATAACTTTTGTATAACAATGTACGGTGTTTACAAATTATTTTGGAAATACAAGTATAATGTGATGAGACCCAGCTCTTAAGGATCCTACCAAGTGTTGTAAAGTTCATTATCAAAAATGTAGTGGCCAGCCTAATATACAATATGGAAAACCCTAAATGTGGAATCTAAATCAATCAAGTTTCTAGAAAAGGGATAATGGAATATTTTCATGATTTTAGGACAGAAATCAAAAAGCATTAACTATAAAAGAAAAGTTTAACAAATCAAAACTCATTACAATTATGACTTGAAAAAGAAAATGTCTATGCATATATATGACAAAGTACTCATATCCAGAAAACACAAAGAATTCTTACTAATAAACAAGAAAATCACAAAGACAAACCAATTAAAACTTGCTAAAAAATGCTATTTGTGAAAAAATAAATTAAACCACAGAAAAATATTAATAGACCGCTATCAGAATGGATAAAAGTGAAAAAAGACCATAAAAATGTTGAGGAGAATAAGGAACAACCATAACTCTCATTTGGTTAAGTGAAATCATAAGATAAATCATAAGATATCGTATATTTTAGTGAGGGCACAGGTTGAAACAATCACTTCAGGAAATGGCATTATTCATTTCTAAAATGTCACAGAACTTTATAATACAAGGAGTGACCCTTAATATATGAAATTAACATACATGTATTTAGAAGGTTAGAAGATGCCTGGACAGTTTTCAGACTATGGCAAAAGAATACAAGGCATAAAATAACCATGGTGATGTAGGTCAGGATACTAATGGTAACCCTTGGTGATAGTATGAACTGCAAGGGGGCAGTAGAAGCTTTCTGGGGTGCTGGGAATATTCTATGTACTGATTTAGATATTGGTAACACAGGTGCTTAAATGTGTAAAACATTGTGTGTAAATCATACCTCAATTATTTACATTGAGACAGAGAGACCCACCCGTCATTTTCCGAGTCCATCTTCTCACACTCATCCCCTTCTCCATAGCCATACTTATTCAGAGTCACCTGTTTTCTCCCTTTCCATTATGTCTTCATCCCCCCACCCCCAATCTGGTTTCAGATCTCATCAAAAGTCTCTAACAAAAATCTCCCCAGTTTTGTTGCTAAAGCCCAGAGACTCTTTGCAGACCTCATCTTGCCAGGCCCCGAGACAGGCTCTGACACTGCTGAGAATTCTCCTTGTTGAAATTTTATTTTTATTTGCTACTTCTTAAAAAAGGTGAATGGCAGTGCATATCTCATTGCAATGTTGTGACATGAATTAAGCTTGTAAATTCTGCATGTAGTCCTGTGCCTGGGACTTCTCATTCATTCCCATTCTTTGGTGCTTAGTCATATTGATTGGCATTTAATGAAAATAAGCATTTCTTAGTAAAATTTGGGAAACTCATGGTTAAAAAAGAGGTTACGCACGTTTTCACCACCGACTATTTCCTGGCTTTTGACGTGCCCGTATGTTTTGTGAGTTTCCAGGGGAGGATATTGAACATAACATTTCTAATTTTTTTGAGCACAAGTCATGTTTACGCTACGTTATATTCTGTGGAATCTTTCTGAGAAAAGCTATAGTGCACATAAAAAATTTACAAGGGTAATAAAAGCATTTGAGAGTTTGGTTATATTTTTCCTTCATATAGTTAGAAACAGAATATAGCAGATTAAGAAAATACTGAAACTGGTATGAATATTATTGTAGCTTTGGTTATCCCAATTTTGGAGAATATCTGATCTGATTGTTTACATTTTAATTTGCTGTAATTTAATAATGCATTTCCTAAACATATCTAATAATATGCTTAATATTTTAATAGGATGCAATGGAAATGTTCAGTGTCAAGAAAACTCAACAAAATTATCTATGCAATTTTGATTCATATAGGATCATGATTTGTTGTTTAACTCCTCTAGAATTTATTCTAGCCAAGGTTGTACAGAATAGGATGTCTGCATTATTGAAATGTTTAACTATTGGCCTGTCATCCTTGAATAAATATGAACATTAGACCGTTGCCTTTTCAACCTTTATAACAAAAATACCTTTAATGCCATATTCTTTTCCTTAAAAAAGTAAAACTTGCACCATCTTAATATGTTTCTTCCCTTCTTATGCAGTTACTTTGTTTGGCAGGAAATGAGCTCACATTTCACTCTGCTGAAGAAAGCAATCTGTGAATCATATACAGTTTGAGAAAAGCATCACCTTATTCAAAAGATAAATCATAAGATATTGTTATGCTGAGTGAATAAGAAAGCATGGCTTAAGAATAGATTAGACGATTGCATTATAAAGACGTCAAAGTAAAGTGATCTGAAGGGTACCCTGTGAATGGATTGAAATGCACAGATATTACACCGCTACCTAAGTCTATGGGAATCTAATGAACAAATGCTGATTTTCTATTATAGACTTTCAGAAGACTGAGCATTAATGTAAGCCCTATTTTAGAAGGTTTATTATATGTATTACCCTCTTCTCATCTGGAATACTATATTCTGCTAAATGATTTTTACTATATAGTAAAATTGTTTTAAAAACTTTTCACCTTATCCATTCATTGATTAAATAAAAACAATTACACTTTTAATACCTAAATATCACATTAGCTTCCTAGGGCTGCAGTAATCAAGTACCAAAAATTGGGTGGCTTAGAACAAGAGAAATGTATTGTCTCAAAGTGTTGGAGATCAGAAGTCTGAAATCAACCAACACCCACCATGCTCCCTCTGAAGGCAGTAGGGAAGAGTCTTTCAGCCCTCTCTCCTAACTTCTGGTGTTCCCTTGGCTTGTGGCAGCATAAGTCCAGTCTTGGCATGGAGTCTCCACATGTGGTTGCTTATGTCTGTGTCCAGATTTCCCCCTTTGTATAAGGACACCAGTCATATTGGATTTTTGTTCACCCCACTGACCTCATTTTAACTTGATTATGTCTCTAGAGTTACTATCTCCAAAGAAAGTCACATTCTGAGGTGCTGAGGGCTAGTGCTTACTGTAACTGAATGTGCCCTCCCAAAATTCATGTGCTGAAACCTAATCCCCAGTGTGACGGTATTTGGAGGTGGAGCTTTTAGGAAGTGATGAGGTACATGAGAATGGAGCTCACATGAATTAAATTAGTGATCTTATGAAAGAGTCCTTACAAAGCTCCCTTGCCCCTTCTGCCATGTGAGGACACAGCAAAAAGAGGGCCATTTGATAACCAGGAAGTGAGCCCTCACCCGACAATGAATCTGGTGGTACCTTGGTCTTGGACTTCCAGCCTCCGGAATAGTAAGACATAAATGCCTGTTTATGAGCCACCCAGTCTATGGTATTATGTTCCAGCAGCCTGATGGACTAAAACGGTACTCCAACATACTATTTTACGGGGATACAATGCAACTCAAACAAGCATTGCTTTTTCTTGCCAGTTGTCTCATTTTAATTGATCCCAAATTGCATGGCAACCATGATCAAGTTTGTTTTATTATTTTTTTTTAATTAAAATTTCAATGAAGCACCGAAGGCCATGACCTGTTCTGAACATTTTGCACCTGTAGTACATTGACTTTTGCTTTTCACATTCTTTCTGTATATTCCTTCTATTTCTTCTGTACTCACGGGCAAAATGTGTCTCCTTCAAAGAAGTGAAAAAGTGGAGAGAGAATCAATTTATTTTATGAAGACAGCAAAATCTCCCCAACATAATTTCCCTTAAGTCCAATTGCCAGGATCTCACAAGGGGGGCAAAGAGAATTTGGAGTGACTAGAAATTATAAGCCATTTCCTGCTTTTGAGCACACTGGTCCCTAAAAATGTATATGTACATAAATATTAGGTTGGTGCAAAAGTAATTGTGGGTTTTGCAATTTTTGACCTTTCAAACTGCAGTTACTTTTGCACCAACCTACTACATACATATATACATAATTACAGTTCTCCTAGCAAGAAAGAATGTATTGTGTCTGTTGGGTAAGAAACTCAGAGTACATAACTTACACACTGTGAAATACCTGTGACATTGTGAATTTGATAGTATCTAATGAAATTTGTGATCCTTTCTTTTGTTTCCTATACCTCCAAATTATTCACAAAATTAAATTTGAAAAATGAACACAAAAAAGGATGTTGAAAACCTGAGAGTGCCATTCTGATTTTTGAGAAGTTTTTTTTTCCATTATAATCAGTCTATTATCTCAGCAATTACATATTTTACATTATATTGAGTTTTAACAAAATATAAAGACATGCATAGAAATATGTGAGGGTGCTGATACTTAAAAAACAGCATACCCATCCCCCCAAATACATTCTTATTACAAATTGAAACCTGTTTTCTTCTAATGATCCGTTTTAAAATGTCTCATACTTATATAGAGAAAATATACCTGTTTTTTTTTAAATATTATACATAGAAACAAAGTTTATTAAAATAAGGCTCTTGAAATTTTTATCTGTCTAATTCACTCCTCTTACATGTGATTAAGTACAGATAATTCTTTGTGTATTAGGAATTTTTTCCAATAATTTTATATTGAATAAAATTGTACATTGATATTTCTGTGTGTCACACAGCTGTTTTTGCAGTACATTTTTGTAAAATGTTCTGAGAAATAAAACATAGTTATGTTTACTATTTGTTAGACTAGAACTGAAAGAAAAAAAGAAACTCATGCTCTTTCTGTAAAGTTAAAAAAAAACAAAAACAAAAACTGTCAGATGAGTATATGCCAGTTACCAACTAGAATTGAATCCCTTCAGAGAAGACAGAAGTAAAAATAAAATACCTTTAAAGTTAAACATTATTGTCGAAAAGAGAACTTAATGAAAACAGTGAATCAAAAATAAGATGTCTTGAGGGTAGTAAAATGTCTAGGATAAGTTAACACTTGTAACTTTAGCTTATATTATTTTATATATATCATATAAACAGCACTGCTGTTCTTAGGAAAACAATAAGTAATACTTACAAAAATGTTTCTCAACAAAGGCATTGTCTAGCTACAATAAAACATCACATATCTGGATGTTTCAGCAATTCAATAGAATTGATTGCAAATAATTTGAAAAGAGTTGTATCAGACAGAATAATTCACAACTAGAAATAATCTTCAAAAAACACCTCTTCAATCATAAATTTGGCAAAGTGCAATAAAATATCTACTTAGAATTTTAACTGCAAAAAGTCACAATTAAAGATGAAACAAATTATTTTGTGAAATGTGAAGTATCATAAATCATCCATAATTGTTTTTCCATGTATAAAAATTCAGTATTTTATTCAAATAGCTAAAGCGAACATTATCATTTAAGTTGAAATAAATGTGTAACTGTAAAATATCAGGAGAATTTTACCTCCAGATATGAGACTAATTTTAAGTGTTCATTTTTGTTTTGAGTACAGACATGCATGATATTCAAGGAAATTTTTAAACCTTGGAGACATAGAGAAATCCATTCAAGAAATCTGAAGTTCAAAATACATGTAATAAGTTTAATGGGTAGATTCAACTTAGTGAGATATCATGAAAATGCTATTTTCATTGATCATTCCCTTCCTGCGCTATTTTGAAACCCTCATTTCCACCAAGATGTGGTCCTCTTAATATTGAAATTCCATTATTTCCTGGTTATTTCGTTTGCTGAAACACCCCAGTCTAGTTTAAAATTCTAATTTCAAATCCATTTCAGAATTTACTTATTCCCATTTGCACAGCACAGCCATCTCTGGAATAAAAGCAGAGGCTATGTCTGGCTCTGAGAAACCAGCTCTACTCAAATCCCCTGGTGGGCAGAAAGGGGTAAAAGGAAATACGAGATCCTCTTATATACATGACCAGTTCTACCTAGTTGAGGGTGGTGTCCTTTCCACTCTCCAGTGTTGTCAGTTTCCCTCTGTGATGCTGGTTGCCTCTCTGGAAGTTGTGGGTCCCCTGTACCAGGACTCATGTCACTAGGGTGTAAAATAAGATTACTTTGTGACATGCAATCATAAACTAACTGTATCCCCCACTATTCCCTTAAAAATTTTTAAGAGGGGAATTTCATCCCTGGTCCTCAAAGATAAATTGGGCAGTTCCATGATAAAGCAGTTTCATAATTTTTTTTTAAGTCATTTCAATATAATAAATATTCTGGTCTCTCTAAGTCACCAAACAAAAATGGTTTGTTTGTTTGTTTGTTTGTTTGTTTGTTTGTTTGTTTGTTGCTGTTGCATTTGGGCTTGAGTTAGGAGGACAGGATGAGCAGTTGGCAGTGAAGTAGATAAAGACTTAGGGACCTTCTGCTGCTTTTTATGAGCAGGGATAACAGAGTGGTACAGGCAGATTCTGGCTCTGCTTTTTGAAAGCTCCTTAACATCTCTTCTTAATCTGTAAGTATTAAGGGTCCTAGTCCTCTGACTTGTACCTTCGCTGCAATTCCAAGATTAGTGGGTACTTCTTACTTTCTCTCACATTAAAATAAGTTACTTACACATTCTGGGTTAGGGAGGCAAAAGCTACGAAAGTCTGGTTTCTCTCTATAGCGCAACACAGTTTTCCATTGTTATCTTATTCCTAAAAGTGTTATGGAAGTTTTATCACAAACTCAAAAGTGGGGTAAACTTAAAAGTCATCTCTTCCATGTCATATTCTCATCCCAAGTTTTAGAAAAGGATTGACCTTTGTTCTTTTTTTAAGAATTTCCCTCAAAATTCTCCATGTTAAATTCTTATGTATTAGAATCTGACAATGCTAATTCTGGTCTGACAATTAAGTTTGTGAACTTGTTACAACAATGTTCTAACTTTTTTTTTTATATCAGAGGGATTATTCAATATGAATTTGTATCAACTGGACAAACAGTTAACCAAGTTTACTATTTGGAAGTGCTAAAAAGGCTGCGTGAAAAAGTTAGACAACCTGAAATTTCCGTCAACAATTCATGGCTCTTACATCACGACAATGCACCAGCTCACATGGCACTGTCTGTGAGGGAGTTTTTAGCCAGTAAACAAATAACTGTATTGGAACACCCTCCCTACTCACCTGATCTGGCCCCCAATGACTTATTTTTTTACCCAAAGATAAAGGAAATATTGAAAGGGAGACACTTTGATGACATTCAGGACATCAAGGGTAATATGACGATAGCTCTGATGGCCATTCCAGAAAGAGTTCCAAAACTGCTTTGAAGGGTGGACTAGGCACTGGCGTAGGTGCATAGCTTCCTAAGGGGCATACTTCGAAGGTGACCATAATGATTTTCAGGTAGCACTTTTTCTAGGATAAGTTTGTGAACTTAATTGTTTGACCTCATATAATTAATACAATTATTAGGGAGCACTAATCATCTTTATTTCGTATTTTTCCATAGCCACTTAATTGGTATGCTACATTACTTATAATACCATCTAAAATTGGAACTCAATCAAACTGTTCTATGGTATTTATAAAATATACCATACGCAGCACTTTTTTTTCAAGTCATTTTATTGATATTTCTAGGTTAGCTATATTTTTTCGCGCCTCTTTACATTTTATATTTTTCTCAAGGAAGTAAATGCAGTAAATTCCCCTCCTTTGTCCCCTGCCTAGTTGTCATGGAGGCAGAGGATATTGTGTGGCCCTGAGACTCTTCCTGCACCCAAATCCCCTGGCATGAGACAGAAAGGGATAAAGGAAAGGCAAAGGTCTGAGATAACAAGTCACACATCAACTATATTTCAACCACAATATGCCAGAACGTTTAGCAATTTCTTTCCTTTGTTTAAAAAGTTCCTGAAATCCTTTCTCTTATCAGTTTGTTGGAGTCTCAAGTCAGAGACATCTCATGAAAATAAGTTTTTCCGAAAACCATTTCTAAATTGTGTTATTGTATGGCCTTTTTTAAAAAAATTGATTTTTAATAATAGTTGACATACAATATTTTATTAGTTTCAGGTGTATAACATAGAGATTTAGCATTTATATATGTTATGACATGATCACAATAAGTCTAGTGACCATCTGTCATGAATGGTGCTATTTTGAGGCCCTTATTCTATTCAAGGTAGGCTGCCTGAATTACAGTATTTAGGAATTATTTATTGAGATACCTAAAAATTATGTTGTCATTGAGCATTATTAATGCACTAAATTATATATTATATGTATACAATGTATTATACTGTTTTATATTATTATAATTCCCTGTTTTAAATAAAGTAAGCCATACTTCATTGGATAATTTATGATACTATACAATTCAGAACAGGGAAAACCTCAGTGTTTTAGAGACAAATAAATGTTCAAATTCTGGCAACAACACTTTACTAGTAATATGATATTGGCCAAGTTAAAACCGTTCTGAACATCGTATATCACAAACGTACAATTACAATCATGCCTATCTTATAAAGTGGGTGTGATACATTAACTTAGATTACTTACGTCAATTATCTAATTAAAAATATTGGCACAATAAAAGGGGCTTGATGATATTAAGTAAAGAATTGAAAATTGTTATTGTAAATTAAGTTAATAAACCTGCCATTTTTAATAAAGTTATAAAATAATTGTTTAAGAATCTAATGTATGTCAAGATTCAAGGCAAAGTTCACATGCAAACATAAGATTTACAGATGGTTGTAAGAAACACCATTACCTTATTTAATGACTATATTCAAATATTTCAATAAACAATAAACATTACTTAATTTCTGTGACATGATTTTAAAGTCTTTGCTGTGTATTTGTCATGCAGTTGGGAAAATGTGAGCTCAGTACCCATATAATAATGCAATTTTAAAATTCCAAATGTTGTATAGACCAGCAAAACTTATTAAGAATACCTTCACATTCTATTTATGCATTTCATTTTTAGTGCTATCAGTAAATATAACTATTGTGTAGCAACATATCTAAAAACAGACAATGTAATAAAATATATTGACTAGCTGTCCCTCCGATTTTACTGTGCTATAAATCTGTAAATAAAAATCTGTTGAGTATCCGAGCACCTTTCTTTATGACAGTTATTTTTATCATGACTTTTATTAAATCTACAGAGTGCTTGATGCCCATAAATATTAATATGAAGTTTACTTACACTTTCAAAAGATTCTTATAGTGAATTATAGTGATTTTGACAGATTTCTCAAGACATTAATTGTATAGTATTTAACATAGATAGACATTGAAATTAAGATATAATATCCATAGAACAAGTGTGGTGGAGAAGCATTATCTAAATGAATAAATAAAATAAAGTGGGTTTTTAAAGTATAACACACATGATATTGCATATAATGTGGCCCTGAACTAAAACTAGATGGAGAGCAAGTATTAAGAAGAGAGTACCCAGAGAAATATCATGGAAACCATATTTCTGTACGTTCTTGAACATGGTGAGAGGAAGGTGGAAATCTGATATTAACTGGAATTTCAATTTGGAAATTACGTTTACTGACTTGGTGGAAACATAAAAGAAGTTCAGCATTTAAAAAATGACTAGCTTTATTATAAACCAGAGCTGTGGACATGTGAAGTATGTAAGTAGCAAGAAAAAGAAAAACAATCGACTTTACTGCAACAATGTAACCACGGAGGGAGAAATATATTTTTAATAGCATGTTAGAGGAAAGTAAAATCTGCTTAAAAGTAATATTGACGAAGATGTCCTATTTTAAGTGTTCTTTGAGGAATTGCAAATGCAGAGACAGAATTTTTCACCAATGACTGAAAATGTCTGGTTTCAAGATAATAACATTTTTTTGTTCAAATCATTTGATGTAAGGAAGAAATGCGAAAACCTGGAAGACAATCAAACTTGAGTAATGCAAGAAAAAGAAGAATCTTGGCCAGACTAGACCAGAAAGATTCAGCCTCACCTGCCTAAGAATTCTCATCAATTAGAAATATTTACCAATACAGTAATGTCTCTGTCATTTGAAATTAATTTTAAATAATCATGCTTAAGTTAAAGAGATGGCAGTTTTTACAGATCTTTCTTCCAAATGATATCAAAATAAAACTGAACACACACTGCGTTAGCAGGGCCCTGTTGAAATTAAGATGAATAAAATGTGACCCTGAACTTCCAAGGTCTTCATAGATTATTGAGGTGTCTACTTTTTTGCATAATGTGTCATCAGCCACTCATAATTCTGTTGTTATCTTAATTTTGTGAGTTAAGAACTACTTCCAGGAGTTTGGAATTAAAATAAAAATACTTTAAGAGTTAATAAAATCACCATCTCCATTGCTTCTGCTATGATTCCTCGCTCTCCAGAAGTAACCAATAATCTGAAGTTGAGTGTTTTCACTTTCGACATGTTTTCTATTTATTCACTGTTTTATTTTTTATCTGCTACTGTGTATCTCAACAGGAAAACAAGACAGAGATATTGATCACAAGTAAATATTTCCTTACATGTTTTCCTTGAATAATGTACCATTGCTATGCAAACTACATGACCATCTACAATTATTTTAGGTTCTAATGATACTAAACAAAGTTTCTCAACTCAAACAGTTTATAATACATTTTTTATTGTATCCCTATTATAATTAAGCACAATAAATATGTAAATTGATAAAACAATATGCAAATAATTCAATAAGACAATTTAATTTGTGAAGTACCAGGAAGATAATAGAAATGGATGTGGCAAAGTTATACCTCAAAATATTTATTATGCTTTTGATGTATGTCTCTTTCTCTTTGTGCCTTTAATCACACATGGAGACCCTTTTTTGTTCTTGTTTTTTAACTCTATCCTTATCTAAGAGACAAGTACTCGAAGGTGACTCTGGCTGAAGTGTGTGTTATCAAGATGCTGTGGCAACCTTCAGAGTGAATTTTCAACTCCTCAAAGCTGGGTAAAGACTAAAGATGATGTCTGAGTTGTGATGAAGGTGGGAGGACTCAAACTAGAAGGAGGGATGACGGTGCAGTTGCCTTCCATGTAGGAGTGAAGATGGATTTCTGTATTGAGCTGAGTGCTGCATGGAATCCTGAGGAATTCCTAGGATATGGGCTGCCAAGGCCAGGCAGCCCACCAGTCTTGGCAAATCCACTTATCTTCAGTTTCTACTTAGCAGCCCTTCTCAGTAACTATCCCTCCAATCTCCTATTAATGTCTCCTGTTAGACATATTGTGTGCAAACAAGGGCATGGATGAAGTTCTGTCCGCTAACCATGGTATTTCAGGGCAGTGTAGAAACCAAAGCGGCAAGCTGTCCTAAATGACTATAATACATCACACCCCATGGTCAGGAAACAAAAAAACAGGACCATTACACCCTGGAGATAAACTAACTACATCCCTCTATCTAGGTCCAGTCTCCCTAAAAATATAAAACTTGGAATATTTCCCATAAGGTATTGACTCCTAAAGAGAATAACTTTATTTCTGACTTTCACAATGCTAAATTCTGGGGGTGTTTTTGTGTCATAAACAGAATAATTATAACCTGAGTAACCTTGAAAATCTGTGCTTTTCTTCATTTAAATACCTTGGGTATGTGTGTGTACAGTTTTTGTTTTTGTGGTTTGTTTGTTCGTTTTTGTTTTTGTTTTTGCTTTCTTGGGGTATAATTGGCAAGTAAAATAGCAATATATTTCAAGTGTACATATGATGATTTGATATACATTACACATTATGGAAAAATGAAAAGACCCCCCAACCTCCCCCATCTAGTTAACATACCCTTCACCTCACTTATTCACCTTTTTGTTGGTTTGGGTGAGAACATTTTCTACTCTCCTCAAATTTAAATTATACAATACAGTGTCATTAACTGTATTGACCATGTTTTACATTAGAACCTCAGATCTTATTCATCTTATAACTGAAAATTTGTATCCTTTTACCAACTTCCTCCTATTTCCCGCTTGCCCCAGCCCCTGGCAACCCATTTTTCTACTCTCAAACTTTCCATAATATTGACTTTTTTTTTAAATGTTACATATAAATTATACCATACGGTATTTTTCTTCCTCTGTCTGGATTATTTCATTTAGCATAATATCTTCCAGTTTCATCTATGATTTTGCAAATGCCTTTTTTAAGGCTGAATAATATTCCCTTATAAACACAGTTGTACCTTAAACAAGGGTTTGAACTGCATGGGTCCACATATATCACATTTTTTGTTTCAGTAAATATTGGTCTGTTTTTCATTCATGGTTGGGAGTCCACGGATGCAGAGGGCCAACTGTATGCATTGCTCTATACCATTTTATATAGAGAACTTGGGTATCCATGGATTTTGGTATCTGCTGGGGGTCCCAGAACCAATTAACCTTAGATACCAAGAGACATCTTAAGTTTGGGGGGAGTCAAAGTTAAACATGGAGTTTTGACTACACGTGCATTGTTCACCTGTATCTATCACATTTTCTTTATCCATTCATCTGTTGGCAGGCCCTTAGGTTTTCTTCCATATCTTGGCTATTGCAAATAATTCTGCAACAATATGTTTCTTGATGTACTATTCTTTCTGAAGTCTAACTTCTTTGCAACTCTCCTACAAGTCAGTATCTTATCTGTATTATCAAAATGTTTTTCTAAATTAGTTGTCAATCTCCAAATGATCTGGGCAGCAGTGAGTTTAGAACCATTCCCCCTGCTGTTATATCACCATTGTATAATGTCCAAGAGTTGTTTGAATATGAAGTGAGGAAGGAGATTGGGTCAGAGAAAAGTAATTATAGGTCTTGGCCTGAGTGGGGGCTCTACTTTTTCACAAATCCTATCTGGTAACCAACACATCTGCTTACGGACCCCTTAAAGTAAAAGAAATATGTTATTAAAATAGTAAATTTTCTTCATCTCTTAATAATGTTTCTCATGAAAAAATTTTCATAAAAGGGCATATGTCAAATAGTTTTTGTTTGTTTTATGAGAGGAAAGCATTACATATTTCTCCTTTCATTATATTAGTCTGATAGGGACTTAAAAGTTATTCATCCATACCTCATAGTATTTACTACTTAATAATATTCACTCCTTTACGTACTAGCCTCCCGAAAGAATTTAAAGTTATTGATTCCAAATTTTGTGGAACACTTGTTATTTAAACAGAAATTTAGATTTTCTTTTCTTCCATGAGATCTGACCCGAAATAGTGCTTTTCAAAAAAGATTATAATAAGTAGAGGGTTATGGAATCTATATATTAAATTTTGACCAACATTTAAAAAAAGGAAGCTAGAGTGTAAAAGACTATACTAGAAAAGAGTAGTTTAGATCAAAATGGAGTTTATTTGACTACAAAACAAAGAACATAGTCTTTGGATATGATAAGAATAAATACAGGTTATTATTTTTCCTTTATATGTGTATGTACGTAAACACACACACACACACACACACACACATATACATACATACATCTGAAGTTGTGTAAGTACAGAGACAACATAAAATGTGTTCCTTACTATGGATTGCATTACAATTTTTATTAAAAAAACGTTTGAAAATCATTTATCAAGACCAGTAGATTTTTTCAACCTCAGGCAGAAAAAAAAAATCTATGACATGTTGACAAATAATGTTACAGTGACTTCAAAGTAATTTACAAGAGGTCAAAGTGAGCCAGTAATAAGTAGAATAAGTTAAAAAAAAATCAAGGAAGAAATAGACAGGAAGGAACAAATTTGATGATTAGGAAAATGAGACGAAAGTTTATGATTTTAATTATTTTTGTGTGGAAAAGAGGCAAAGATTCTTCAAATATAAAAATAAATCATCCAGAAATTTATTCATGTGCTCTTTATCTTAACTACCTTACACTCTGTACAATGACAGTAGTCTCTGTCCTGAAAACATCCCTGCTTTTTCTGAAGCACATATAAGGAAGATATTTTATTGCTAGGTTTATGGCTTGTCTATCCTCTCTTACTACTAATGTGATGATTTACATATTCCTTTCACATTTAAAAATATATTTAAAAAATAAGTAAATAAAGTACATTTCACTTTCATTCTCTTTGCCATTTTTAAAAACCAAAGATTAGACGTTTGCATGTTTTATTTCATATAAATTGACGCAGAATTCTGTGCATTTCGTGTTTAAAAGTACAGTTTTACAAGAAATCTCAACCACGCCAAAGCCTCAGAGATTGTTTTGTTTTGTTTTGCTTTGTTTTGTTTTAATCTACATAAAGGGGATAGTAATTTCTAACCCGTCCTCTGCACAGAACTTTTGAAAATCTGTCTGAGATTTTGTTGATAAAAAATGTGTATTTAAGCATTATAAAAAATGTTGCGTTCTTAATCATGATTTTAATTTTGTAGTTTGAACAGTATCCCTCCTTTACCTGTTTACTTTGTCAGTAAAGTAAAAGGTGGAATAAAAAGAACTGATAAATTTTACCAACCTTTCAGGGTAAAAGAAGAGAACCATTTAGAGTTAATGAGGGCTTCTAAAATGGAGTTGCGTTTAGGATTCAAATCTCATAACTGTTCCTTCACGTGATTATGATAAGTTTGTTGTTTCTGAAAAGGCAATGTCAAAGCCAAGGTGATGGGAGAAATGAGTATTTATTCCCCATGTATAGTTTTTTGAAGGGTGATGTGGTTGTTTGTTTTTCTCAAGGAAAATCAATTTGCATACCTTAGGGTGGTGTGTGTGTCTCTTTGGGGAAGAAAACTCTGTTAACAGTTAAGGATACCTTTAGGTGTAAGGTTTGATTGAGATTTTTCCTGTTTCTTCATATAGTCTGATATTGCTATACATTTCCCTCTTAGACTTTGGCTATGTCCTAGAGATTTGGGGTCACTGTGTTTTCATTTTCATTTGTGTCGTGGTATCTTGTGATTTCTTCTCTGATCTTATTCTTAACCCATTCATTGTTATTAGTATATTGTAAGAAGAATTTCAGCTTACTCCTGGGTCTCTTAGAACTGGTTGTTGTGATTCTTTCTCTGGGGAAAAGTCTTCTGTTGTGCAAAGAAGTCCAATTGTCTTGAGAATGTCATGTGTGGAGAGAGGAAGGTGCCAAAGAGCTCTGGCTATTCCGGCTGCCCCAACCCAGGCAACAGACATGTGAGTGAAGCTGCCGTCTTGGATGTTACAGTCCCAACAGATTCCATGTAGAGAAGAACCAAAGTCCCAGATATATGGCCCAGTCAAACCATCCCAGCCACCCCTAGCTGAGGCCTGGGACATGCTGCACAGACATGAATCATCCCTGCTGTGCCCTGCCCTAATTTCTGACCCACAGAATTGTTAGCATAATAAATGTTAGTTGTTTTACATCAAAAAAAGAGAGAGAGATCCTTTTGTCTTAACTGTGGAATTATAATCACTGTCTCTGTAAAGCCCTAGTGACTGACCAGCTCTTTAGAAGAGGACCTCCTGAGGAACCTAGTTTTGAAGAAACGAGTAAATGAGGGACTCATGGGATTTCTGAGGAGGGGAAACTTGGTTGAGGAAAGGGGACAGATAATAAAGACATGAGTGGTGTCCATATCAGAAAGGGCCTCACCCTGTGTGACTCCCGGTTCAATGTCTGTTTTCCCATCACTGTGCTGCTCTGCTGAAATCCACCTGGCCCTTCATAAAGAACTCTGAGTACTTCCCATAGCAGGCATGCAAGTCACCCTGGGGGAACAGGGCAAAACAGAGTGAGTAACTACAGAAGATGACTGGAGGAGAAGGGCAGGCGGCTTCTATGAAGCAGAAGGCCAGAGTCATTAAATGCCAGTGTGGTTCATGAGCAGAGAAAGACCAGAATAATGGGAAATACACATTCCTGAGCACTGTTTATGGGTTGGTGAGCTTTATCTTTCAAAAATGTGAAACTGTTTGCCCATGAATTGAGAGAACCATAAAAATGTTGTTTCTCCAAGACTGAGAAAATGAGAAGATGTTATAGTCTTTAAAATAATTAAATCTCTCTGCCAAATTACCTCTGTTGATATAAGTACTTACATACAGCATTTATTATAATCAGTATAAAGAACTATATTCATCTATATGGACAATACATTCATAAGCGTTTACTCACAGTACCTCTTTAGTACTTCTTTTGCAATTAGGAGTCATATTAAGATTCAATTGTATTATATATTTGAACATTATTTACAGAATACCTTCTCACAGTTTTGCTTTCTTAACAAGTTAAAATTCTTAACAAATAATATTGGAAATATGACACAACATAGCAAATGATTAAGTAATGATAGAATGGTTAGAAAAATGCAAAGTCTTGAAGGCAGGGGGAAGGTTTTTTTTGAAACAGGAAACTAGACCTCTCTAATATTCTCCACCTAACCTGTAAAAGAAACGTTTAAGAGAAACTGTAGAAACGTGACCAATGGTGTCTAAGTATTACAAACCCGACAGCTGGTGTCCAAAGCGAGAAAGGAGGGTGTGGAGGCTTCCAGTAGGTTGGCCTACATTTGATGAATGACAATAAACATTTTTTGCAAGTGCATACTTTGTGTAAAATGTTTTTCTAAATGTTTTATATGCATTGAGTCATTGATCTTTCCAATATTCTTATAAATTAATGACTATTATTGTTTTCATTATAAAATTATAGAATCGAATCACAGAGAGGTAAAACAACTCTCCTAAGATCACAAAGCAAGTGATAGAACTACTGAGGCATTTAAATAAATCACACTGGATTGAAAATAAGACATTTTCCACACTGCCTTAATTGTGTAAAGCACAGTGTTCCTGTTTAATTGCAATGGAAAAGAGAAGCGACCACACATGTATATGATTATAATTTCCAACAATTTAGGTTGTACAGGCTAAGGAATTTAATGTGATGTAGAAAGGTAAAAAGAACTATTAATTTTCTTGGATCTGAACTATGGAGAAATTCATACATGACAGATTTAAACCAATACCAGAGTTTAGTTTTCACATGTTAAATTTGTATATCTAAACAAGTGGCTTGTAAGGAGATATCTTTGTGAGAACAGAGAGTGAGGGTGGGGCTACCCCACAATAAAATAAGGGCTCATTCAGTCTATTTAGAAACTCTAAGGGTCTTGAGATCCTTCATTCCTACCCCCAGTGTTGTGAATATGATCTCTCTCAAGAGGTTTTCCCCAAACCAAACATCCTATGATTTATAGACTACTACGGGACTTCTCTGCTTAAGGGTATGATTGTAGGTTAATACATCATATGATAGGAACTTGCCATAACATAGCGATTATAAATCTTTTAGGTTTCTGTTCATAAATAAAGATTTATGAGCAAAAGTTACATTTTTCTTTTCTTTCATGTATAAATTAGCCTTAGGATTTTATGAATAATTCAATATGAAAAAACATCATCTTTCAAAGCTATGGTAAATAGTAAACTTGTGTGTGACTTTACGCAAGTGTGTCTACATGTGTACTGAAATAACACAAGGCCTAACATAATACAAATTAGAAAACCTTATTTTAATGTTTTCTGAATTTTTGAATATGTTCTTAATATACTATATGTCAAAATACATCTTGTAGTCTTAAAAGACCAGTTGTAATGCAGGGGGATTTCTGAAGTAAACATTTTAATTATTTAAGATATTTAAATAATGATTTATGTGGTACGTTTCTGTTTGCATGTATTTTACAGTTTGAAAAGATTAAGTACAAACCTTTTTAAAGTAATATTTTCAGTTTAATTTAAGGCCATATCTTTGAGTTATTGATTCAAAACACTGCCAATTCTCCTGAAATAGAAAGAATATTAAGGAAAGCAAAGCTTTGGGAATCAGTCCAATCAATCTAATATTGCCCTTATATTCTTTTTGATTTGAAAGAAAACATTTTTGAATTTAGGTCAAATCCGGAATATGTTTAAAAAATGTATATAATGTGATTAAATTCCTTATCTTTTGGCAAACACCCATTAATATACTGTCCAATATTCCCACTAAGTATACTAAATGTTTTACACCCACAAATTAGGACATTTTACTGAAACATGAAAAATATTAAAAAACATGTTCTTAATTTTGGTTTATGCTCTGCACTAATTACCTTCAATAATGAATGTTCCTAATTGTTTAGGAAATATTACAAAATACTATTACAACTAATTTTTGAGTCAGTATTCCATGCAGACTGTGAGCACAGGATTTGTAATCCTTCAGGGTTGCTTTGGGATTCTTACTCTGGGTGCTGACAACATTTCTGGGTTCAGTTTCTTCATCTATAAAACGGAGATAACAAAAACACTTACTTTATTGGGTGCTCTAAGAATAAACGAGACAATGAAAGTAAATCACTTTGCATGGTGGCAATAAATATCGAATATTAAATATTAAAAAAATAAATATTCTGTATTCCTACCTTTTCTCTGGAAAAAAATAGTCAAGAAAATTTTGTAGATAATTGCAACAAAGGAAATGTAAATTGATATCCTTGAACATGTTTTCTCACTAATTTTTAAATAATTAAAATGTTTACTTCAGAAATCCCCCTGCATTACAACTCTGCACTGGAGTGTAGCAGAATATGACTGAAGAAAAAGCACAATGGTGCAAATAAGTCTCATTTAAATTTTAAGACCACTGATTTCATGTGGTTCCCTAGTATTTCCTCATAATCATTATTCTGATCCACTCCTCTCATCTCCTATGTGACTATTTAGTACCATTTATCAAATGCTAAAATTTCCCTACCACCCTTATTCTCAACTGATGAGTTTTGAATTTCATTCAGATTATAGATGCAATTAAAAGAATATTCATACAAGCCCCCATCAACTTATCCACATATCAGAGGGTACCTATGCCCACGTGTTCCATTCTTCTCCAATGGCATTTGAATGACTCTACTTTTGGCCAAGTCTAAACTCTCTATTGTACACTAGAGCCCTGCTCTGTTTGATTTTAAATGGAAGCAGACTCTGACTCAATGATTTGAATGGAAAGAGGATTTGAGGAAAGGAGAGTGTAGGGTGTATAATGTAAAAATGAAGAAGTGATGAAGGACAGGGGAGGCAGCCTATAAACTATATATTGTTAAACTAGATACCAGAGTGAGTGACTATACTTTAGCCATCTGGAGAGTTTCTAGGAAATAGTACAAAATGCATATTTTGGAACTATTCATCCAGGGGATAAGAGAAATGAGTACTTGATACATAAATGTTCAAAGTCCTTGGTTTAGAGCTACTCCTAAGCAAAGTGAATCCTTTGGAACTGGCAACCCATCTTACGGATGACTTTCCATGGCTGTAGCAAAAGTGAAAAAAAAAAGAAGGAGGAGGAGGAGGGGAAAGAGAAGGAGAAGGAAAAGAAGAGGAGGACGAGGAGGAGGAGGAGGAGCAGGAGGAGGAGGAGGAGGAAGAGGAAGAGGAAGAGGAAGAGGAAGAAGAAGAAGAAGAAGAAGAAGAAGAAGAAGAAGAAGAAGAAGAAGAAGAAGAAGAAGAAGAAGAAGAAGAAGAAGAAGAAGAAGTTTTCAGGCATAGAAATATAGAAAGGGAGAAAGGGAGAGACAGAAGTTGTTCCCTGGAGGCACATGAGTGAGTTGTTCTCAGGCGTAGGGGTTGGGCCCTGACAAATTCTGCCACGAGCCCCATCCCTTGCTTCTACCTTCTATTCAAGGGAGTCACTCTAGCAATCCTCCCTTTATTCTCTTTCTTTGTATTCTTTTTTTCTTCTTTTCTAGTATATCTTTCTTAATGGCATATACACAGGATTTTAGCTCCTCATTCTTAAAGAAAACAGGGCGTCTCTTGACTTCCTTTGCCATCCAGCATTGCCCATTTCTCCACTACTCTTCATAGGGGAAAGAAAATGGCTTTCAAAACTTGTGGTTTCATGTACTTTCTATCGAAATTTTTTCCTAAAATATGTTGAAGTCACTGATTTCAACATAGCTTACCCACCGTGCAACCTGCAGTTCTCATCTTACTTCACCAATAAGTATTTATGACAGTTGTTCACTTTCTCCTGTGGAAACACTTAGTTTATTTGAAATTCAGGGTGACACAGCCTGGCTAATCTCAGCATATACTCCTTCACTGTGTCTTTTAAAGGATCCTCCTCCATTTGCAGTATTTAAAGATTGAAATCACTCAGTCTCAAACTCTGAACCTCTTCTGTTTCTATCTACGCTCACTTGCTTGATCATGTTAAGGATTAAGTATTGTCTGTATGTGAATGACCCCCAAATGGTGTCCCTGATTTAAACAACTCTGTTTTGACATTTCATATGTATCTCAAATGTAATATGCTACAAACCGATCTGCTGATCCCCTCAACATTGCCTCCTTCCATACACACACACCTACTCCTGCTCCAGCCTAATAAATGGCCACCTCATCTTTTCAGGTGTTTATGCCAGAAACTGAGAGTCATCCTTAACGCAACTCTATACTTCCCATCCCGTATCTTACCTGGTCAGCAAATCCTGTCAACTCAACTGACAAAATATGCCCAGCGACTCTCCACTTCTGTTCACCAGCACTGTTCTTACCCATTAGGTTGGTGCAAAAGTAATTGCGGTTTAAAAGAAAATATTGCAAAAACCGCAATTACATTTGCGCCCACCTAATATTTCCATCTCCACCTCCTCTGGTTATTAGCAGCCTCCTGACCTATTTCCCTACTTCACCCCTCCCCCCTTTTCACCCAATGGTTGTGCTATACACTGGAATTAAAGGGTTTTTAGAACGTGCCTGTCATCTCACTCAAATCTTCCAATGCCTTTCACTCTCATTCAGAGAGAGAAAGAACCCTTGAGACTCTCCATGAGGCACTTGAAGGTCTCAGTCCTGCATTGTCTCTGACCTAGAAGCACTGTCCCTTATCCACACTCCTCCAGCACTCCTGTTCTTTCTCTTCCCAGAGAGCTGCATTCATGCTTCTGCCTCAGACTTTGTATTAATATTTCCTGTTTTCTTTGCCTCGAATGTTCTTCTGCCAGATTATCTGCATGGATCGCTCTCTCATTCTTTTAGGTTTTTTTTCATATTTCACCTTTTCGGCGAGGTCCTCCCTGACAATTCTATTAAAACTTTGACTTCCTACTGCACCCTCGTCAGGACTCCCTATCCCTCTTATTCTGCTTTAGCTCTCTTCGTAGCACTTACTCACCATTTGACACACTCTGTATTTCACTTTATTATCGCCTCTCCCTTTTTCCACCATTGAAGGTAGGATTCATGAGAGAAGAATGTTTGTCTCTTTTGTTCAGCTAGCAGTGTGTGTCACACAGTGGGCGTCCCATAAATGCTGACTGCGTGAATAATACAATAAATGAGTAATAACTAGTAAGCAGGCTTACTGATGGCTAAGTCTAGACAGTAAATGTGTCTAAATACCATAGTGTTCTTTTAAATAATCTGGGTGAAATGTTTTGAATCTGGGAGCACAATTAGTAAAAATCAGATGAAAAACATGTTATTTACATGTACCGTTTTACTGCAGACTTTAGATGCCATCGTCAGGTCCCACTACCCAATATATACATGCACACATGCAGTAACACCAAAGATGAATCTGCTTTGACACTTCCCAGCTTAATATTGACTTCTGTTAGGTAGACATTCTATAGAAAACATTGACAGGTATTTTCCCTTGTTATCCAAAACAAATTGTCGTTTTAGGTGTGTTATTTCAGATCCTCTTAGAAATAAATACCACATAGGATTAAATATGCAAAAAATGAGTTAAGGGAAATATCTGTGAGAGAAAATGGGACAGAAACCTGGGAAGCCGTGAGGCCACAAATTCAAGCTGATCACCAAGGAAAGGGGGAAAGGAAGTGAGGGAGGGAGGGAAGATTGGGTGTAAGCATCTTAGACTTCTATCAGTCCTATGGCACTTTTAGGAAGGCCATTAGGGAGTCCATGAGACAAAGTCATCTGTCAGAGGAGCCTAGCTTCTCCAAGGAAGAGGCTCGCCTCAGTATCCCTGCTGGCTGAGAGGCACTAGCAGGGGGCAGATCACAGGAAACTTGGTTGGAGCCTTCACTGCAAACAGATTTCAGACAGCAGCAGACAGGGCCCTTGGTCAATTAACTTATTTGTCTTCAAAGAGGTAAGAAGCACATTCTCATGCCACCACGTGAGTTAAAATCTCTTAGATTAGTTTATAGTGCACGATTTTATAGAAATTCTAACCTATAATCACTGTCTACCAACAAGAAAATTCACGTGCAGGGGCAGCCAGATGGCTGAGCTGGTTAGAGGGTGAGTTCTCAACAACAAGGTTGCCAGTTCAATTCCCGCATGGGATGGTGGGCTGCGCCCCCTGCAACTAAAGATTGAAAACGGCAACTGGAGGTGGAGATGAGCTGCGCCCTCCACAACTAGATTGAAGGACAACGACTTGGAGCTGATGGGCCCTGGAGAAACACACTGTTCCCCAATATTCCCCAAATATATATATATAGGTGTGTGTGTATATATAAATATATCTATCTATCTATCTATCTATCTATCTATCTATCTATATATATATATATATGAAAATTCAAGGGCAGAAAACAGCCTTAAAATAGTCAAATCAATAGATCTGTACTTTGTGAATGTTAAGTCCCCCTCTGTCTGCATTCTGTTTCTGTGTTTCTTAGACTGTGACTCTATTGACTCTGTGCAGGTCTGGTAGCAGAGGGACTAGGGCTGTCTTGAGGGACTCAAATTCCCTGAGTATTCTTGTCTGAAAGAAAACAATGGAAACTGTCCCGCGATGTGTCAGTATGACAGAAAATTGTGAGTTCAGATTTACCTTTCCATTAGGGAATCTCCTTCACTAGAAAGAAGAAAGGAAGGAAGGAAGGAAGGGAGAAAGAAAGGAAAAAGTTTATATACAAATGGAACTGTATAATACACAGGTGTTTTTAAATGATTTTAATTCTAGAGCTTTGCCTATTCTGCTTTAAGAGATTGTAAATAATGTAAAATAATTTCTAAGTGATCATAATTTAATGGGGTTCCGTTTTCAAACATAAAAATGGTATAATCTTAATTCTCTGATTTATGAGGATGTTTTTCCATTTGCCTTCACTGTGTTGATTTGGAAATTTTTTGAACTTTGATGTATAGTTTGGTGAATTAACATTTATAAATTCTGCCCTTTAAAAATATAAATTCACTGAAAAAGAGAAATGATTACCAGTGGAGAAAGGGGAACTTGGTAGTTTGCTAATAATGTTTTTTGTTTGTTAGTTTGTTTTTTGTACTAAAGCGCTGAGCTGAGTTTACACATTTTATCTAGTAGCTAAAATTTGCTCTGCCAGTAGGAAGAGCCATTATGTACCATAGCAATGATATCCATCCATGCAAATCTTAGAGACCTTGAAACAGACTGCTCCACGGTAGCTATATTTAGCCAGCATCTCAAGAACAAGATATACTATTGCTTATAAGAATACCTGATTCTGACAATAGGATAAACTAACACAATAGGAGGCAGCTTTTTTTATAACACAGACCCTCCCTTTGAGAGAAAAAGAGAATTACAAAGAAAAATAGTCGTCCATATTTTTAACTATTACTCACATCCCAAATCCCGTTTAAGTATTTACATTATCAATCTAAATTATAGCCTATATAAATTGGTGAATTAAGTTGCAAAATAAGGAAGTGTCTCATGTGTGTAGTATACAAGCTTGCAAAACCATTTTGAAATAATTAAAATGATAGGCTTCCCTTTCCAGCTCTGCAAAATGTGAATGAATTGGTCATCTTTTAAGGCTCTTATAGATGCTAATTTGCATCTAATAAAACAAATTCCCAAGATTTGATGTTCATTTGCATTGAGATTTCACATATTATTCTCATTTCCTTTCTCTCTATGGTGACATATGCAATGGTCTTCACACTGATACAAATGCAAAATCTCCAAGGAAATTTCCTTAACTCATTTTGGCCACTCATCCATGACAGCCATCTTCATCCTGCTGCATGAATGGTTTCAATGGAGAGTGGCAGTGTTTGTGAACTGCGGCCGTATAATTTTGATAAAATAATCTTGGGGGGCGGGAGCTTGTTAAAAATGTAGTTTTTTTAATTCACCTCACACATACTAAAAAAAGGAATCAGGAGGCAATCCAAGAGTCTTCATTTTAAGATAGCAACCCAGGTGAAACTTTTAAATGATTATGTGCATGCAATGTCCTAAATATTGTGAAATGTAAACAATGCAAGAGGAAATTCTTCTAATAAGAAGCTTGTATTTTAGTTTGCATGCAGATGTGGGTCACAGGTGTATTTACAAAATCATTCTTATGAGAAGAAATATTTACAAAAGTATTCTTATGAAAATGTAAACTATGAACTTCTGCAATCTACTCAGTATACCTGGGGTGCCAAAAAATGTATACGTATACACATGACTTGTATTCATCTTTTGTTATCATAATTTTAATAGAATTATAATAGTATTATAATTTTAATAGAATATGTTCCTTTCTTAAAGTGTGTATACATTTTTCTTTGGCACCCTCCGTATGTAGAAATGGCCTTCTGAAAGCTTATAATTGGAGTAAAACATTATGAATAGAAAATGTCACCACTGTTAAAGAAACAAGCAGAAGATGAGGAATATTTTAAGGAGTTTAAGAAAGTTTCATCAGAGAAAAAGGAGGAAAACAATTGGCAAAGAATGGAAAAGAGAGAGGAAAACAGGGAACAGTTTAAGAATGAGAGAATATTTGGTAGAGATGATGCAAATAAGTAGAAAAGGACTGAGAATCTACACACTTTAATTTTGCAAAAAGAGACCATTGATGACTTTTGCCAGAGAATTTGTGTAATAGGTATTTATGAATGTTTCTTACTGTCATGCCTCCCACCATCTTTTTTTTAATAATTTCATAGACTTCACTCATAAATTATACATATACATTATACATTTAAAATAAACAAAATTAAATAAAATATTTGTTCAGCACTGAAAAAAAGATGAAAGTGACATAATGAGGAACATGAGGAACAATTTATAGTAGTTTTCAGGTTTACAAACTTAACCTAGGAGAGGTAAACTTATTCATTTCAGGTTAATAATGTCCTTTGTATGAAGACAAAGTAGAATGCTGTACTTTAAACCCTTAACATGCTGTTCTGTATTACTAGATCAGGAACGCTGTGGTTGGCCAATTGAGCATTTTTATTTCATAGGTTCTTTGAATAATTAAAAAGTGAGACATTGAGGATGTACAAACATTTTATTAATACATACCCTAATACTATCTCCCCATTCTAATTGCCAAACAACATCTTTATGTATCTGCTACATTTCAGAGCTCATCATCTTTAGCTCTCTGCAATTATGCTCACCCACAATCTCAGCCATTAGACACATACATCTCCAACTTTATTTAATGAACTCATATAATGCGTGTAACTGTTTCATCAAAGTACACAAAATACTAAAGAAAAAATAAAAAGTAAATTAATAAGCTAAAACACAAAGCTATTACAGAGAAGTCAAAACTTCTTTTTGGCTCTGCAGATGTAGAGGAAGCAGGTAAAAGAGGATTGAGGGAACTAACATTTATTGAGCAACTGCTAAATACCAAGTATTTGATAGAGGGTATTTCATTTTAGCATTGCAACTCAGCAATAAAGTATCATTTCTCTCACTCTACATTCTTAAGATGTCAAACCTGAGTGTTAGTGAAATTAAGAAGATCAAGGTGTTAAGCTTTAAGTAGAGGAGCTGAGAGTCAAACCCAATACTCTCTCATCTTGGTACAAACGTACAATCTATTTTACTAAATTGAAAAGTGGCTATAGGAGAAATAACATGTCACTAACATAGGACTTATACATGGTAGATACTCCCCGATTATCACTGCTTTGTTGGGAAAAATAAGTTATGAATATATGAATATATAATTATGAATATATGGTTAGTAATAAATACATTTTAGCAGCACATTACTGAGAGCAAATTATTGACCAGATTTTAATGGATCTAAAGTTTATTCTTACTTTTTCCGCAGGAAATTTTGTATCACTTAAAAAAAACCACTACTCTACTCTCACCATTTTGCATTTTTTTCCACTTTATTTGTCTTAGATTATGACTTCTTTAAAATTTATACAATTTCAAACTTAGAGTTAAATTATCTCAATAGACTACAGGTGACACAAATAAGGATGTTTGGCCATGTTACTAACACGATTCTGTAAAACACTTTATAGTGATTTGTATTCTCGTGCTTTTTAGGCAATAATAGTGTATGCAACAAATGTCATAATAATTTGCATGAGTGAAGCTTTATTTTCTGTTTCAAAATACGCTTCATTCCACTGATTAAGAGGGCTAACTAAGAAATCTCATGCATACAGACAATAGATGAATACTGAGAAGGATGGTCCAAGGAACATTATTGCAATAGGTCTCATTACAAAACTTGAACCAGAATACTTGAGAGAGTTAAATTCCACCTAAGATCCAAGAAGTATGATTGAAGTAATTAAAGGGGGAGGTGGATATAGGAGACAAGAAACCATTTTAGATAATTACTATTCTGATGAAGTAAAGTATTGATAAAATCTTTACCATTAGTTGAGCCTCCTTGGAGCAATATTTTAATTATCTCTATATATAATAATGTATTGCAATTACGGGGAATAATAATCACATAATCATATTTATAATATGGTTTAATTATATTCAATATTTAGAATCAAGCTATCATTTTAAAAAAATCACTGAATTATGGATACCTGACACAAAGTAAATAAAATTTGATAATGCAAAACAATAATATATGTAAAAAACTTTGTGAGTTAGAGCGTATAAATTTTAGAAGAATAATTCCTTTGTCTTTCATACTACGTCTGCACAATATTGGCAAAGCTTCCAATATAGGAGATGTCAGAAATTTTGGATAACTCATGTTTTGTAAAATAAAATTGCCTGGCTCAGTATTAAAATAGGAAACTTTTTAATATTTGGCATTTTTATCATTTGTGAACCCCACCAAAGTCCAACAAGTTTTACCACATTTTATTTATTTTTTAGTGATAAAAGTTAACAGGAATTGAGAACTTACTATGGACCAGGTACCGTTCTAAGTCAGGTATAAACTGATTTAATCTTGATATTGGAACTTGAAATACATACTAGTATCATCCCTGTTTTGGAGATGAGGAAACTGAGATACATAAAGATATATTTACTTTCCCAATAAGAAACAGATGCTACCTGAAAAACCAATGATTCGAACACAGGAAGATAGATTCCAAAGTTTATACTCCTAAGATTTCGGTATCAGCTTTTTATGGTATGGAAATTTATAAATTCCTATAAGTAGGCAAAAATAAACAAAATTGCATTGAAATCGGCTGCAAAGAATAAACCAGTGCAAGAACTAGTGGGAACCTACACATACGGTGAGCGGAACGAGTGAGCGCTGCTCAGTCAAGTCACAGTGCTGTAAATGGGGACTTCAGACCTATTCCCTTGAGAATTTGATATTTGAGCAAAGGACTGAAGGAGATGAAGGAGGACATCTTCTGATATCTGTGAGAAAATATTTCTAGGCAGAAATTAAAAGCTGTGGACCATAGGCCTCTAATTGGTGGAAACGTCAAGATTTGGCCACGAACAGAGATGTCACTCTGCTGAGAGTGAGTAGATTTGGGCTTTTATAAAGAAAGAAAAAGAGGAGAGGAAAGGAGGGGAGGGGAAAGGAGGGGAAGGGAGGGGAGGGGAGGGGAGGGGAGGGGAGGGGAGGGGTAGGGGAGGGGAGGGGAGGGGAGGGGAGGGGAGGGGAGGAGAGAAAGAAAGAAAAAGTGGGCCTATTGCAGGGATTTTGAAAGAGTTGCAACATGAGGTAGACATTTATTTTCTTTTCAAAAGACCATTCTCGGCGGCTGTTTTGAAAACAGAAAGGAGAGAGGCAAAGACCTCAGTAAGGAACATATATATTAATCCAAATGGGAGAGTGTAGGGACGGAGTCCCAGAGAGCAGTTTCCAGGCTCTCGACCTCACATGGAAAGGTGCTGGCTCTAGTAGTAGATTGCCACCAGCTGTAATCAGATGACCATCAGCTGTAACCAGTTAGCTATTAGCCACTAATATAACTGCCATGGCTACGCTAGCAAGCAAGTGTGGTTAGTAAGAGGATTGTGGATTGCAGATCCTGTTGATCCTACTTCCTGTGTCTCCCCCGGCTTCCAGTGAGACTGGGGTTCAGGAAGACCCCTCAGGGTACTGGAAGATGTTTGCTTTTGTGTCTCAACCAGCCGCCATGGAGAATATAGTGGTATGAATCCCCTATCTAGGACTCCGTTGTCTTGTCCCTTTTTGGCCTCACCATATCCTGCTTTCTTATGCGGGAAGAGGGAGCTGAGACCCTGCATTATAGACAGAAAGGTCGCTTTGAGCTGGGTGACAGATGGGAAATGTTTGTATTCTAAGTACACACTGAAAAAAAAAATATTAGATTGGATGTGGGGTATGATAAGAACTATTTAATTTATGAGACTTCCAGGATTTTGATCTCAGAAATTGAAAGGATGGAGTTGCCACTTATTGAAATGGGGAGCCTGGGTAGAGCAGATTTGGGAGGAAGAATAGAAGGTGATTTTTATTTATTTATAAATATACATTTTTCTCTACATAATAGTTGTAGATTAAAAAAAAAAAAAACGGGAATAGAAGTGGAAATACTAATATCTTGTCTTAACTCTGCACTCACTGACATTTTTGAAGATGATGTTGGCCTGAACTAAGGTGTTGGCACTGGAACAGGGAAAACAGGGAAAATATTTAGAAACTATAATTGATGGGTCTTAAGATTGATGCTAAGGGAAGAATGAGGGAATGAAGGAAAAATGAGGAATCACAAATAGCATTTGTTTAAGAAATTTTTTTCATGGAATGTTTTAGATGATCACAAAATCTTTAGGTTGAAGTCAAATTCTGTTGCAATTTTTTTCCCCATAATTTTGGCTCATCTTTAATTTTGGGAACATAAGATGTTCTGGGACTTCTGAATAGACATAGCATAGTGTCTCGCACATACGCTGCCTTCACAGAAAATGTACACTGCTTTAGTTTACTATGCTGAGTGATGATGTCCATTACGTCATGTTCTTCTCTAATGCAGATACATGTATTTTCAACACTAGAATAACAATATAATGTATAAAATGTTGAGATTAAAGTTTCTGATTTAAGCACATGGTGCACAACCACACTGTCCTCTGCTTAACAATATTGTAAACAAACAATGATTGGAACTGTACTAATTGTTACATATTAAATATTAATATTTGAGTAGGGTGAAATTAAAATGTAAGTAAGACTAAAAAAAATCAAATGTCACAATCCAAATGATGATTAACTAAATCTTTTTTTTCTAGTGATTCTTTGTTATAACTTACTTTCACCCAGATCTCCTTGAAGAATGATTTTCTGATTACACAGGCTGAAAGCTAAAAACCACATTTTCCCCAGTTCCACAGCAGTTTCTGTTTTTCTGTTTTTGTTTGTTTTGTTTTGTTTTTAATTAAAGTTTATTGGGGTGAAAATTGTTAGTAAAGTTACCTAGATTTCAGGTTGTACAATTCTATAATACATCATCTGTATCTCACATTGTGTGTTCACCACCCGGAGTCAGTTTTCTTTCTATTACCATATATTAGATTCCGTTTACCCTCCTCTAGAGCCCCGCTCCTTGCATCTGGTAACCCCTAAACTATTGTCTGTGTCTATGAGTTCTTGTTCCTTCATTTGTTTGTCTTGTTCTTTTGTTGTTTTCAGTTTTATATACCACATATCAGTGAAATCATATGGTTCTCAACTTTTTCTGTCTGACTTATTTTGCTTAACATTATAATCTCAATCCATCCATGTTGTCACAAATAGTACTATTTCATCTTTTCTTACTGCTGAAGAGTATTCCGTTGTGTATATATACCACACCTTCCTTATCCATTCATCTATTGAAGGACATTTCGGTTGTTTCCATGTCTTGGGCACCGTAAATGAAGCTGCAATGAGCATTGGAACACACATGTCTTTATGGATAAATGTTTTCAGATATTTTAGGTAGATACCCAGGAGAGGGATTGCTGGGTCATATGGTAATTCTATTCGTAATTTTTGAGGAACCTCCACACTGCCTTCCATAATGGCTGCACCAGTCTGCATTCCCACCAACAGTGTATGAGGGTTCCTTTTTCTCCACAGCCTCTCCAACACTTGTTACTATTTGTCTTGTTGATGACAGCCATTCTACCTGGGGTGAGGTGATATCTCACTGTGGTTTTTATTTGCATTTCTCTGATGATTACTGATGTTGAGCATTTTTTCATATGTCTATTTGCCATTTCTATGCCCTCTTTGGAGAAATGTCTCTTCAGGTCCTCTGCCCAGTTTTCAATTGAGTTGTTTGATTTTTGTTGTTCAGTTGTATGAATTCCATGTATATTTTGGATACTAGCCCCTTATCAGAGGGGTTGTTTGCAAAAATTTTCTCCCATTCAGTTAGTTACCTCTTTATTTTGTCGATCGTTTCTTTTACTGTGCAGAAGCTTTTAAGTTTCATATAGTCCCATTCATTCATTTTAGCTTTTACTTCCATTGCCTTTGGAGTCAAATTCATAAAATGCTCTTTGATCCCAAGCTCCACAGGTTTAGGACCTATGCTTTCTTCTATGCAGTTTAGTGTTTCAAGTCTTATGCTTAGATCTTTGATCCATTTTGAATTAATTTTGGTACATGGTGACAGATAGCAGTCCAGTTTCATTCTTTTGCAAATGGCTTTCCAATTCTGCCAGAACCGTTTATTGAAGAGGTTGTCTTTTCTTCATTGTATTTTTTTTTTTTTTGGCTTCGTCACAAATGTTGATATTTATGTGTTTATTTCTGGGTTCTCAATTCTATTCCATTGGTCTGTTTTTCTGCCAATACCATGCTGCTTTGATTATTGTTGCCCTGTAGTGCAAGCTAAAGTCAGGGAGTGTGATACCTCCAGCATTGCTCTTTTTTCTTAAGATTGCTTTGGCTATTCGGGGTCTTTTGTGGTTCCAAACAAATCTGATAATTTTTTTGTTCTATTTCTTTAAAAAATGCCATTGGGATTTTGATGGGGATTGCATGAAATCTGTATAAAGCTTTGGGTAATATGGCCATTTTAACTACGTTGCTTGTTCCAATCCATGAACACGGAATGTCTTTCAATTTCTTTGTGTCTTCTTCAATTTCTTTTAAAAATGTCTTATAGTTTTCAGCATACAGGTTTTTCACATCCTTGGTTAAGTTTATTCTTAGGTATTTTATTCTTTATGTTTGCAATTGAAAAGGGAATTGTTTTTTCTTTTTTTTTTAAATTTATTTTTCTGAGATTTCATTGTTAGTACATAGGAATGCAATGGAATTTGTATGTTGCTTTTCTAGCCTGCAACTTTACTGTATTGGTTTATTGTTTCTAAAAGCTTTTAGGTGGGATTTCTAGGGTTTTCTACATATAGCATCATGTCATCTGAAAAGAGAGACAATTTAGCTTCCTCATTCCCAATTTGGATGCTTTTTATTTCTTTCTCTTGCCTGATTGCTCTGGCTAGGACTTCTGACACTATGTTGAAAAGCAGAGGTGATAGGGGACAACCTGTCATGTTTCTGAACGTAGAGCAAAGGGTTTCAGTTTTTCACCATTAATTGTGATATTAGCTGAGGGTTTGTCATATATGGCCTTTATTATGTTTTGGTATTTTCCTTCTATACCTATTTTATTAAGTGTTTCAATCGTAAATGATGTTGTATCTCATCAAACGTTTTTTTCTGCATCAATTGATATAATCATATGATTTTTGTCCTTATTTTGTTTATGTGATGTATCACATTGATGGACTTGCATATGTTGACTCTTCCTTGTGCCCCTGGGATGACCCTACTTGGTCATGATGAATAATCTTTTTAATGCATTGTTCCATTTGATTTGCTAGAATTTTGTTGAGGGTTTTTTCATCTGTATTCATCAGACATATTGGTCTGTAGTTTTCTGTGTGTGTTTGTTATCCTTACCAGGTTTTGGTATCAGGGTAATGTTGGCCTCATAAAATGAGTTAGGGAGTATTGTCTCCAATTTTTTTGGAAGAGTTTAAGTAGGACAGGTATTAGATCCTCTTTGAAGGTTTGGTAGAAGTGGTCCCGAACTTTTCCTTTTGTGAAGGTTTCAGATGGCTTATTACATTTCCTTACTGGTGATCGGTCTATTTAGATTTTCCAATTCTTTGTGATTAAGCTTAGGAAGGCTATATTTTTCTAAGAACTTGTCCATTTCTTCTAGGTTATTAAATTTGGTGACATATAGTCCTTCATAGTATTCTTGAATGATTCTTTATATTTTTGTGACATCTGTGACTTCCCATCTTCCATTTTGTGACTTCCCATCTTTCATTTCTCATTTTTTTTGTTTTTATTAGTGTCTTTTCTCTTTTTATCTTAGTGAGTCAAGCCAAGGATTTGTCAATTTTGTTACTCTTTTCAAAGAACCAGTTCTTTGTCACATTAATTTTTTCTATTGTCTTTTTGTCCTCTATTTCATTTAGTTCTGCTCTGATTTTTATGATTTCCTTTCTTCTACTGATCTTGGGTTTTATTTGTTCTCTGTTTTTTCTAGTTCCTTAAGGTGTAACATGAGGTTATTTATCTGGTATTTTCTTGTTTCTTGAGATCGGCCTGTAATGATAGAAATTTCCCTCTTAAAATTGCTTTCGCTGCATCCCCAAAATTTTGGTAGGATGTATTTTCATTCTCTTTTGTTTCTTTGTATCTTTTGATCTCTCCTCTTATTTCTCCTTTGACCGGTCATTCTTTAAAAGTATGTTGTTTAATGTCCACATGTTTGTGGTTTTCCTGCTTTCTTTTTCTAGTTGACAGCCAATTTCAAAGCCTTCTGCTCAGAGAATATGCTTGGTATTGTTTTAATCATCCTAAATTTGCTGAGGCTGGTTTTATGTCCCAATATATGGTCTATCCTTGAGAATGTTCCATGTACACTGGAAAAAAAATGTATACTCCGATGTTTTAGGATGAAGTGCTCTATAAATGTCAATTATGTCCATTTCATCTAATGTGTCATTTAGGGCTGCTGTTTCATTATTTGTTTTCTGTTTGGATGATCTATCCATAGCTGCCAATGATGTATTTAAGTCCCCTAGTATAATTGTGTTTTAGTCAATTTCTCCCTTTAGTTTTGTTAGTAGTTGCTTGGTATATTTTGGTACGCCCTGATTGGGGGCATAAATATTGATGACTGTTATGTCTTCTTGTTGTATAGTCCCCTTTACCATTATGAAATGTCCATCTTTGTCTCTTGTTATCTTTTTCACCCTGAAGTCTGTTTCATCTGATATCATTATGGCTACACCTACCTGATTTTCTCTGGATACCATTTGCTTTGAGTGTCAATTTCCACCCTTTCACTTTGAGTCTATGCTTGTCCTTGTAGCTGAGATGTTTCTCTTGGAGGCAGCATGTGGTTGGGTTTAGTTTTTTGATCCAATCTGCTACTCTGTGCCTTTTTATTGGTGAGTTCAGTCCATTTACATTTAGGGTGATTATTGATATGTGAGGATTTCCTATCATTCTATCTTTGGTTTTCTGGTAAGACTGTGTCTCCATTGTTTCTTTGCCTTTTTGTTGTTGTCTAGTATTTCTGTGTGGTGGTATTCTATTATTCCCCCCCACCCCATTTCTTCTTTTATTACATTATATATTTCAGTTCTAGATTTTTGTTTGAGGGGTCACCATTAAGTTTATGTAAAATAAAGTTCCATATTTAGAGTATTCTATTTTCTTAAGCATGCTTACTTTCTCCATTCCCATATTCCAGTTCAGGCCTTTACTCTCCCCTCCTCCACTTTTATGTTTTGGTTGTAACAAGTTATCCCTATTTATGCTGGTCGAATAGCCTCCTTCAGTATTTCTTGTAGTGTTGGTCATGTGTTAGAAAATTCCCTCAGCTTCTGTATGTTGGGAAATGTCTTGATTCCTCCTTCATATCTAAAGGATATCTTTGCTGGATATATTATTCTTGTCTCATAATTTCTCTCTTTGAATATTAATATTCATAGTATTCTCTCTTGAATAGTTTGAATATTTGGTTCCACTCCCTCCTGGTTTGTAGAGTTTCTGCTGAAAAATCTGATTATAATCTAATGGGATTTCCTTTGTAGGTTACCATCTTTTTTTTCCCCGGCTGCATTGAGGATTCTTTCTTTGTCATTAATTTTTGACTGCTTCAATGCAATGTGCCTTGGAGAGGGCCTGTTGGATTGAACTAATTAGGTGTTTGTTACATCCAGTACAACACTGGCAGTGAGAGAATGAGAAGGGGCGGCAAAGGGTTAAGAAAGAAACGGAAATCAAGAGATTTATGCACTAGGGACCAAAGGTCTCACAGCCTTGAAGGACTGAGAGCCCCGAATCAGGCCACCCTGTGGCTTTTATTGATGTTCACACAAGAAGTAACATTGTTTTCTCCACAATGTCTGTGAATTTCATACATTATACTAAGAAACTGATTCAAGCTAATCACCCTTGCCTGCAAACACTAGAACCATAAGTCTCAGGATGTACCTGCCCAAGGGACAATACCTTTATGCTGAAACTCACTGATATGAATAGATGGAGAACTGTTATCACATCGTTGAATCTCTTCCCAAGCAGGTTGTGGGAAGGAATATAGCCCCAAAGGCAGAAGCTCTCCTTAGCCAGGGGAAGGTGGGGGTCTATGCCCACCTCTATCAACCCCGTGGATTCTCTTGATGGTCCCCACACAGCTGCACCTGGCTTAGGTTGTCAACCCCCCTGGGGAATCTTACCCATAATTGGCTAACCAGCCATCCTTTGGGGCCAAACAGGGAGACATAAGGTATAAGCACAAAGGTGAAGCAAATCCCTGAAAGGAGTAGTCTCACAGACTCTCCTTTCTTTAGGGGTAGGTACGGGGGGACAGACGGGTAGGCTTCTGGGTGACAACAGGTGTTCTATTTGCTTCTTGGATTCAATGATCTAGTTCTTTCCACAAGTTTGGGAAGTTCTCGTCAACTATTTGTTTGAATATACTCTCTGTTTCCTTCTCTCTTTCTTCTCCTTCTGGTATGCCCATTATTCTTATATTCCTCTTTCGGATGCAGTCAGAAATTTCTTGTAGAGTTGTGAGAGGTGGCCCAGAGCAATGGTGGCAACCACTGCCTCAGTCAGTCCTGCTTCCACGGCTCCCTCCCTTTTGCTGGAACTAGTTGGGCTGTAAGTCTTTGTCTGCGGACCACAGTTCTCAGAACAGCAAATATTCTGTTCCTTTGATCTGACACTGCTACTGTTCTGCTTCTAGCACTGGGCAGGTGGGGGTGGGGCGAGCTCTGGAAGGGTAAGGAGGGGGTGGCTAGGCTCAGTGCCTAAGGCTTCCATTCTCTGCTCAGCAGTGAGGGCTTAAACCACTGTTTTCAGCCTTCTTCCCTCAGTCTTTGCTCCTAGGTCTCTGCCATGAGCATTGGGTTCAGCCATGTTATATGGTGTCCCGTCAGCCATGTGGGCCATAAGCAGAGCCCTAGTAGACCGAGTTCTTCTCTCTGCCACAGGTGCAATAGTTCCAGGATGCATCGAGCTCAGAGCACCGAGCTAGGTCTGCGTCCTGTGCCTGCACGGCCCTGTCTCTGCACTTCTCCCTTCCCTCCTCCCATGCTCAGGCATTTGCCTACCTTTAGATGATTTCAGTTGTGCTCCTCGTAGTCTTGCTGTCTACTGCACAGGGAGTCCTTTTGTGGAATTAGAGTTGTTCAATTTGTTGTAAATTCCAGGGAAGATTTCAAGAGGCTCACCTCATGCCGCCATTTTTATGACGTCATCTGCAGTTTATGTTTTAAATGTGATTTTCAAGAGATTCGTGCCCGAAACTGAGTTCAGTCAGGAGTGAGAGATTTGAGTGTGAACAATGACTTTCTGGTGTATATGATTGCAGAGGCAAGACAGCTCCCTGTAGATTAGCTTCCTGATTTGATGACTTCCTGAGATGCCAACAAGTTTCAGTTTTAAGCAGAGGCAGTGTGATCCCTGCTAGTTTAGGATCTGCTTCTCTAGCCATTAGAACAATGTGTCATGGCCCCTTATAATATATTATAAATTACATAGGCCACATATGAATACTTGCACCTAAAACTCAAGAGTGCTAAACTGACCTTACATCAGGAAATCACTTTAGGGCTTAGTAAATTTACTTGTTCATGTTCAATTTACTAAGATCATTTTATACACACTATCACTTCATCTCTTTCTTAGAGATCCTTCTACCTCTGTACCAACACATATATTTACCACATTCTTTTAAAACTTCTTGGTAAGTCATAGTACGTTACAAAACATGATGTATTTCATTTGGCCCATTTTGGTGTGTGTAAATACACTTTAGAATAGATTTCCAGCACTAGAAGTATTATGACAGAATATGAGCATTTCAGAATATAAAAGATACTAAAACACATCCTCCAAAATACTGTAATAATTTACATTAGCACCAACAACATATGCACTGCACATTTTAGTACACCCAACTTGTTATTGGTAATATCTTGAAAGTGATGGAGCCAGGATTGAGCCACAGGCAGTCAATCATCCAGTGTCTTAGGGTTTATCTACGAATTATCTAGAATCATTGAATGAAGAACTTCTCATTTTGCTTACATTGATCACGCTCTCTGAATTTGGAACTTCTGTTGGATTTTTTGGGGCAATTTTATTTCTTAATCTCTGTAAGGGTTTTTTTTGAGCAATGATATTCCATTCTTCTTTCTCCATCAACACAATTTTGTCTTTTATTAATCTTACAGGGATCCTAGTACAGTCTGGTCTACTAACATAATCATTCCATTTTCCCCTGTGATCTAATATTGATTTATTCCTTTTTATATATTTCCTGCAATTTCAATGAGCGTTTTAGTTGGAGAAAATATGTGATCTTTTAAACCAGTTTTTAAATGTTTTATAGTTTCCACTCTTATTTCAGCATAACATTTTATAATTGTGATATATACTGAAAGGTGTATTTTATAATTATAAAATATATTTAGATCATTCAGTGTTTGTAGCATTGTTTTACTTACTCTGACACGTTTTTTATACTGAATTTTTAAAAATTTTGCATTTGCTACTATTGATTGCTTATTTTCAAACATTCATTACCTTTCTTTATAGATGTATGTCGTTTTTGTATGTCTTTTTTAAAGACATAGACATACACTTGGGATTATTATTTAAAGATAATTAATGTTCTTTGTCTTTACAAAAGTAACCCATGTTTGTTATAACTGGTATTTTAGTTTTTAACTGAATTAAAATATGCATTTAAATTACTGCAAAATAAGAGGACTTCATCCTTATATTTCATATATTACATAAGAGGTACATGTGCCATCCAGCTTTTGGCTTTTTTGTGTTTGAAACATTTATAAATACTCACAACTTCCCCAGTATGTGAAAAATGTGTTATAATACTGGGATGGTGGGGATGAGGCTCATGAAAATCCAAGGGGAGGCACTTCAATGTTATGTTACTAGGGAAAAAAGAAAAAAAGAAAGAAACTATAAATATATATATGTATATATATACACATACACATATATATGTATATATATATGTGTATATGTATATATACATATATATGTGTATATATATATTTATATATATTTATATATATTATAATTATATAATATATATTTATTTCTATATATATTATATATAATTATATAATATATATTTATATATGTATTATATATATATTTATATATATATATTTATATATATGTATATATATATACATATATATTTATTTTTATATTATATATGTACGTATATGGTCATAAACTAACAGTAAGCTTAATTATCATTTTTGTACTAACTCTTTGAATTTTATCTAATAGTCCTATAAAGATGAAAGCACTGAATCTCTATTTAACAAATTAAGAATAGAAAGACTGGATGATTTGTCAAGAGCACACAACAAAATGTTGGAAGAGCCAGGATTCAACCCAATGCCCATGTAGGACACCACTAGGCTATTTGGTCTTTCAGTAAAGTATGACAGTATATGACCCAGGAAATGGTGGTTTCCCTCTGAAGTAATACGGATGAGTTTCTACCATGACAGTTTCTGACTGGAGTTTGAGCTTCTCAGACCCCTAATTACTAATGTCTATGTTCTTATTTTGTTTCAGAATTAAGACAGTCCAGTATTTGATATCTACACAGGTGAGTTATTAAATGTATATTCACTTCTAACTTTAAAACAGTTTGCTTAGCACTTTCACTTTTACATCACATTTCAAACTTTTGCTACTACTTACATATATAGAAATTTGCCTTTTTGAAAAAGTGAGTTAATGATCCTTGAGTCATTTGTTATTTGTGGCATTATTGTTGATGTGAAAGATATTTAACCTAAAAATGTGTAAGGTAAAATTTGTTTTCTCAGGTATAATGTTCTTTTTATTTCTCCTGACGTTAGTTTAATATGTCAGTATATTGAGCCTTTATGTTGTAAATAAGGTAATATTATTGTGGCTCGGTAATCTTAAACACTCTGATATAAGCCAAAATGATCATTATATAAATTAGGATTGAAATGAGAAGGTAGGATGATCTGTTTATAAAACACTAATGATATACAATTATTCACTCACAACAGGCATATTTGGTCCTTCTGTATGTTCATTCATCATCACAAATCATCTGTATCTGCACAACACTTCAGACTTTCAGTATTCAAGTAATTTATGATGCTTAGAATTCCTTGGCAGACTATTTTTACAAGTGATAAACAGATGGTTTTATATCAGAGATTTTTATAAAGACAGAGAACAAATAAAAGTAAGTTCTTTTATGGCAAAATTGTCTTTCACTGTATGAATTTCTCAAGCATGCTGTTTGTAGTCCTCTCTGAAACTGTATCTCATAACTAGTGTGTACGTCAGTTTCAAAGACTGCGATACATTGTACATTTAAAAAAGTTGAAAAATTTTATGATACCCTATTTGTTAACATATTTTGCATGAATGTTCAGGATAATTACTTTGTGCACAACAGGTTGTAGGAATTTTCTTTGAGGGTATTCACTGTGCAAGGCTTAGTTTTCTAGGGCTGAACTGTGGCCCTGTGAGGAAAATGGGTGATTCTAAATCTTGTGCTTCAGTTCTATGCTGAGATATAGCATCTAGATGTAACCTACAGTCAAATTAGACCAGTGAAATGCTATCATGAAATGGGAAAATTTGAATATCTATGGAGGAATATAAAATGAGGACACATTATATAATTAAGCCAGAAAAATTAACGTCTTATCTATATCAGTTAAAGAAATAACTTTGAAAGTTACAATCTTTCTAATCTCTAAAATATAATTAAGCTAGAATGATACTAAATTATTTTCTATTAGTATTGCAAGATTCCTAAGGAAACTTAGATTCCTTAGAAACTTTAAGAGTCTGAGTTTATAGAAAACTCATTTGCTTGTTCGGAAGCACTTACCCTGCCTTATAAAATGTTTCGCCTATATTTTCAAAGTAACTCTTGACAGGTTGTTTCCAAAAACATGATTAAAAATATTGGCCTAATGTAAACATAATTGAGGCATAATGTTAAAAAGCTTCCTGACATAAAGAGAGAGAGTTTGTAATAAAATAGAAATGCTAAAGCTTTTATGCAATGTCTATATGAAAATAAGAATAACATAAGTAACTTATTGTATCGAAATGTTTTAGATTTCTATCATCTATTCAGTATTACAAGCACTTTTATATACTAATCTGGTAAGAAAAATATAGACATACGCAAACATGAAAAATATTTAGGTAGGCTTTATGTATAACTGATTTCTACTAATATGTAATCAGGCAAATATCTGTGTGAGTGTGTTTTTTCTCTAACAGGTGCATCATAAATTGTGTATTATAATGCTAGGTTTCATAAATTCCAAAGCTTATCAAACAAGGAGTGAATGGAAAGATTCTAAGTTTTGGGGGCCATTTTAGCATTGGGGCAGAGTGGATTAGTAGGGTTTGAAAATGTGTTACAGGCTGAGTTACTATGACAGGGAAGATTGCCTTCTGTGTTAAAGCATCATGATATTTATAAGATGAACTCCGGAGAACTCAGGAGATGCCTGAGTGTGTATATGAAAAGATAATGGCAATACCGGTATGATACATAAACCCTCAGAATGATACAGGGGCCCCTTATTTGTGATTCTAAGTTGATACCAAGAATATTGTTAAATCGTGTAGTGTCCTTTACCATCCTAAAATGTTGTTCTATTTAGCATTTTATTTTCAGATGTTTACAATTGACAAAGACTAAATGACTTAGAGTGAATATGAAAATTATTATCATTCACAGTTTCTTTTCCCTTTAAAAATTCCCTTTTTGGGCATTGTGTATATATGGCAAAATAAAACATGGAATAATATAAACTTATAGATCAACTCAAACAATATGCTTCAAACTGTTTAGTAAGCATTTCTATTCATGAAGCTGTTAGGCAATGTACTCAGCAGAGACTGATATAAGCCCTGCCCTGTCTTGTACATGCTTTTCCAGAAGTGTCCCTCAATTGGTTTAAAAAAAAAATGTATAATTTGTTTACAGTTAAACACTGCATATATGTGGATTTTCAGAATCGTTTATTTTGAGAAGAAAGACAAATATAGAGATAGTTCAGAAATATTCACAGACGGTTCCCATGTGCGGACATTTATTGGTGCTGGGACATATATGGCACTTAAATATGTTTATTATATAAATGGGTGATATGTTCTGAAGTAACGACTAATGATTGTAAACAAAATTAAAACCCTGAATATGGGACACCCCTTAGTTTGGGAGAACCCTGCTACCCAGGAATATATTAATTTCGGATAAAATATTTGATTAAGGAAATGAGATAGGCTAATAACTGCATGTGTAAAGCCTCTCACTTTACTTCTTATAAGAATTACCTTTATAAAAGCTGACAAATAACTAAAACTTGATGAGTATAAATGCCAAAAACTATATTTCAGCCACTCTTGGAAGGTGGCTGAAAATGAACTATTAAATTATAACAGTCATGAGATGCTAACCAAGCAGATAATAATACAGTTTTACAATACAATGTGAAATCTGGAAAAGCTGAGGATTGCAGTATATAGTATCCAATAAATCACATAAGGCACTGCCATTCTTTGTCTCTTACCTATATTAAAAACGAAAAAGTAATGTGGTATTATTGTTAGTGTTATAAATGGGGAAATTTGGTTATTGTAGGAAATCAATGTAGATAAATAAATAAGCTCACTATAGATTTTATCATAAAGATACAAATATTAAATAATGAAAGTTTGTAAAAATGTAAATTTATTTTCCTGTGGGTACTAGTGTACTATAGCTAAACCAGAATTATTGAATGATGTATGTTCAAAAACAGTGTTAATGATCTCCTTAAAAAAGTTAAAGGTTAAAAAAGTTAACGATATTTGTGAAATGAAAATCTTAATATCTTGCTGCTAATTTTTAACAACATAAAGTCAAGTATGTAAAATATGCATGGTTAATACAAAGGGATTTTGGAGACCAACACATTTTAATATTCAAAACTCTTCCCAGAAAATTACAGAAGTATTGCATCTCTACTGTTAAGGCAATTAATCCCCAAATTTCTACACATTGAATGATATGAAACTTATAAGAAATAAAAACACAAATACAAAGATATTATCCGACATAAAGATTGCTCATATGAAAAGTCTTCCATGCCGTTGATTTTTTTTTTTTTTTTTAATGAAAGCAATCAAGGGACTCTGAGAAGTAGGCCACCATTTAAGCACAGGGAGAATTGGATACAACAGTGCTTTAACCAGCACAGCATTTCATTCAAGAAGACTGCTTTAGACTTCATTTAAAATTATCAGGGGCACATTATCTAGGTACACAACAAGAAGCAATTATTGGTTTAATTAGCTGGCATTCACCACACTGCCCTCTTTCTCTTTGTTCCATTGCCAGGCAATTTTCTACAATCATTAAGCAAGGGAAGTATAATTCCACAATGACCTAATCTACAGCTTCTTCTTATCACATTGGAGTATTTTAACGTTATTTATGACTGTCCTCAATAAGAACTAAGCACATTGGGCAGAAAACACTTTAGGCTTAAAAATTCAATATGCGTTGCTATATTCTAAATCTTAATTATATTTAATGATCCACCATGTTTTATTTTTGATAGATATTTGCCATGAAATTAGCCGAGACTATTTGATTGAAAGGGAATATATATGATCTCTTCTGCAATGTGATAAAATTCTGCAAGTAATTTGTATATCTTTTACAGGCATACAAGAATCAGAGGGAAAATGTGGAACTAAATTTTAAAAAGTAAAGAACATTAACATATAATTTACTGAAAACAAACAAAGAAAAAGAAAAAATAGACAAATGGACTTATTCTAAGATGTTTTTTATCAGCCAAACTCTTACAGATGGTTAGGTGAAATTATTTTCTCACAATGTTAACCATTGATTTATTTAGATGAATTGCTGAAATTTTAATCTTAGAGAACTTTCTAATTTGGCCTTAAAAAGCAAAAGTAAGTTAGAAAGCATAAAATTGTTCCCTGTGTGAGGCCATAGTTAATGCAGATGTCTCTGTATCGCAAGGGCGCCTAATAGAGAACTTAGAAGTAGTAAGAATGATGTTCTATATTAAATAATTCATAAAGCAGGAATTGGGCCAGGAACTCTTCTGCAGGTAATTTCTGGGTGATGAGGAATCTGGTCATCCATCTAATCAGTATCATAATTCTTACCTCATTATGCCTCGTGGTCCATGAATATCTTTTTACAATACTCTTCAACACATAAACACTCAAAAGGTAACTACTGTCTGGAATCCCTTAGTGATGTAGGAGCACAAATCTTGCTACTCCATGAGCTCTCAGTGGCTGGAAAGTACTTGTTGGAGGACCAACTCTGTCTCCCAGTAGGTTTGCCTCACTAGTGCCACAAAGTAAAGAGCATATCTTTTCTCAGTCCTGCTTATTATTCCGTCAACTCTCCCCTTTCAAGTCTTGCAAAATGCAATTCTGATGCCGCCAATCTTCCCAGAAGCTCAAATCACAGACGACCTTGCTCACATGATGCTTTAGATTGCTATCGTTTTTTACTGCGGTAATGAGCGACATATTTATATCTGTTTTTATTTTAAACTTTAAACAAAAATAGCAAAAGATTCAGCAAAAGTGATAAAGGTATAAAAATAAAGACATTTTCAAGTAGTTGGCAATTATATATTTAAGTGGTGTGTGTGTGTGTTTTGCATGTTTAATTATTGACTGAATAATATACAAATCATTTTTGTTAGAGTTTCAAACAGTGGAGAAGTATATCGAGATAAATGTGAACATCCCTTTTAAGTGAATTTTCTGCCACTGTTCCCTCCATTCCCCAATGGATAACTATTATGAACTCTGGTAGCTGTGCATTCTTCCAAGTTTGTCTCAATGTGTTTATTACAGATAACCAAAAAAATACATAGATGTCCTTGTAGACAAGTTTTACATAAAAGGCACTATGTATACTTATATGTGACTTTTTAAATATTTGCTTTGGAGCATATAGCACTTTTTTTGGTTTGTCTTAATATTGAATTTTTGATTACTAATGAGTTAGCATTTTTTAAATTTACATTTTCTATTTGCTAAGATGTCTTAATTTTTTTCCCCTATCTCTTCATCTATTCATTCCTCCCTTTGTTCCTTCTTTAATTTGCCCTTTCACTCTCTTTTAAGACAGAACGGGTTTTCTTGTTTTCTTGGTTCCCACCCTTATCGATTCAGTAGCTGAATATCTCACTGGTGGTCTTCTGATTGTCATCCTCAAAATTTTGTTATTCATGTTTGGAAAAAAATAAATTGGCATCATTGTTAATAAGTATCATATAAAAGCTAAGATCTCTGAAGATATTTATCAATTTCCTTCTAATTTCCAGTTTTACAAAGAAAACATTACATAACACCTATTCCTTTGTTCATTTAAACCTTTCAGAGATTTAGATTCTTCTCTGTAATATGGGCGTAATTACATCTATATTGTGGGATTGTTGTGACAATTGAGATAGCAGGTAGTTGTGCCTAATCTAATCACCTGAAACATGACAGACGGTCAGCGGGTGACATTTCTCTTATCTACATTACTTTTTAAAAAAATCAATATATCTATATTATAATTGAGGAGTTATCGGTGTCATTGATTTTTTTCAAGAGTATAGAAGTATAATATTTGTATGCTGAAGCTGACTTTACTCTTCCAAAAAAATCATTTCCGTTTCTCTCTGTACTACATAGGATGATAAGGTCATGTAAAGGAATTAGGATTATGATATACCATTGATCTTTTATAACAGTAACACCAAATTATGAACTTTTCAATAAGATGATATTAACTAATTTATGTATAAACACACAGGGTACAGGATATACTTGAAAAATATTAAGTATACTATTATTTTTAGTAGTATCATATAATTAGTTGAAATTTTGTTTTAGTACAAGCTTTGGTCCGGTTTCTGAGGTGTACATATTACTAAATATAGGAGAATATTTACAATTTCTTGCTCTAACACCATGAGGAGTATTGAAAGTACACCAAAGGAAGAATTATGAAGAAAATCAACATGGTAAGAGGCAGTTACTATTCAAGGTGCAGACGTCCCTCTTCAATAATCAAGGAAAAATAACAAGAATGGGGGGAAAAGAAGAGACAGCAGAGTCAGGAGGAGTGTGAGATGGAAATAGCAGATCGTCTCCTAACATCCAGACTGCTTTTATCTTACTTTTATGTCTGGTGCATGACACAGTAATATCCTGGATCGTGGAGTTTTGCTGCTTAATGAAGCTCGAACTGAATGTACCCTAATGGGCAGGTGTTCAGAGAGACACCATGTTTTGGCATTGAAGAGAGACAGGCTCCCACTGAACAGCATACAGATATTAAAACAGAAAATCCCCCAAATGAGAAGAAGGATGTTCTAGCCAGTGTGATATTTGGATACAAATGTGGTTAAAAATGTAACGTCTGAAATCTCCATGGCTTGAGGGAATTCAATGTTATTACACATAAATGAGAACATTTCCAAAATATTATGTCTTTATTGAGAGTATTTTAATTAATATGTCCACATTTTAAAATGTCTTTTTTCCATTCCTCGTTCATTCATGTTGATCACTTTGTTGTGCATTTCTTCATTAACTATGTGCCAAGTATAGCATTGCACACTATGGGGAATCTCATATTAAATTCCATTTTTATTGGGTACTGTATATGTGCAAATTGAAAGTTAGCTTTTCTGTGCCTCAGTTTTTCTTCTTTTAAATAGGTATAATAAGTTCTAGGGTTATAGTGAAAATAAATGAAGTAATTTGTCCAGTAGCACGCCTGGCACATATTTGGTTCATAATAAATCATAGTTTCCACATTCGCCACTTGCAGCTAGAATCTAATTAGTCACAACAACATGCACAACAAATATAATTAGGCAGTTGCCATTCAAATATGTGCAAACAAAATTATTTTCTTTTCTTAGTTATGTATTCTTGGCATTGAACCAACCTTCATTTTCCTGATCAGCCATCTCAGATGTGGTTCTGATGCAACATGCTGCAGTCTCCCTCTCCCTGCCCACCTCCAGCCTTGGCACTCAGTACACACAAGCATAACTTCCCAATACCAGGTGCATTGCTTTGCCTCTGGGCTCTCTTCCCTCTGGACCCTAACTTTACCACAATGCAGCAGACTCTATATGCTGTAGAATTAGCACCCCGACGCACAGACAGAACCAATGGGAGCTGTATGAAGACCCCAACTCTATCTCCTGTCCCCTGGAGTACTTCTGACATGCATGCTCCCCTTTGTTTGCAGGAGTGTCCTCAGTGAGACTGGACTCCAGCGGTCTACACTGGCAGCTGGCTTGATAATGAACCATTCTCACTACTCCATTCTTCTCTTCTCACCTCCCAAGTATAGTGCTTGACGTGCATTTTAGTCTTGGGGTCTGCTTTAGTGAAAAAACAAATGGATTTTCTAACCTGGTACTAAAATTCCAGAGACTGTTAAGTGTTTCAGTTGCCTGGTTATTTCAATATCAAGGCTTTGCTCCCTTTCCCACCTGTCCCCTGTCGCTCACCTGCAGTACACCAACACATGATGCTTCTCTGTCGCATATACTGCCACTGCTGCTCAACACTGACTACCAGAGTCCTTCAGAGGGTCTCAGGAAATGAAATGGAGGGGGGCCTCTTTTGCTTCTTGCAGTGCCTTTGGTTGCCATTTGGCCTGCATGTGCTGGATATTCCAGGAAAACTTTCATCTTCAGGTATTTCTATTTGAGAAGAGAGACATAAGTCTTTTTTCCCCTCTAGATAAAACTATGAACTCTGAAGAACATGGCTTCTCTCTACTTTCAAAGCCAATTCCAAGAAAATGATGGACGTTTGGGGGTAGTAAGAGGTGCTCACAAATTCAGCTATCTCTGTAAAAGACTCCCATCTACTTCGGAATCTTTATCTTCTTTACATTGCCATTTGCAACCCACTGGTACACAACCCTTTGAATCTCAGGCAATACAACGTCTAAAACCACGGCCAGTTGCTTTTAACTTAAAATGTGAGGTGAAGAGCATTCTTATTCTGAGATGTGAAACGATTCCTTGTAAAGCCTTAAAGTGGTATATTTAGTAAACCACTTGTAATAATTTTGATGAAATGATACACACACACATACACTTATCTATATGATTTATATGTATGTATATAATATGTGTGTGTGTGTGTATTATATACAGCCAGCAAAAAAACAATTAAAAGTCACATATTAGAAATACACACAAAAATGTCAAAGTGAAGGGTTGGTTATGGGAGTAGTAAGAGTGAGATCAGGGACAAGAAGTTATCTATGCACTTGGATATCTTATTCAACTAATGTTTATTGGACACCATTAATATATAGCACTGTGCTAGGACCTGAGACACAGTAGCAAAACAAGATGAAAATCTCTCATGGAGCTGACAATTTAGAGAGATCAAGAAAACATGTATTGTTAGTGAAATGCTACCAGACATTGTAGAGCAAGGAAGAGATGTATGACTTGTTGGGGAGAGGGCATTGTGGATAGAGTAGTTCAGGAGAAGCAGGACACATGAAATAGTCAAACTTTCAGATCACACTGATCTAGATTAAAACTGAAACTTCTAAGTCATTAATAATAAACTCAAATATCTCTCAGATCAAGTGAATAGACAGAAATGACAGTTGGCCTTCAATGTTATTATGTGCAAGACAATCCAGTTAGGGAAAATAATTCATATAAGTAAGAGTTTGTGGTTTCTGTCTGTCTAGTATAATTTAATGTCAGGGATTCAGACTATAATAGACTTTTATAAGAACGACTATCTCCCCAACCCAGTGCAGCATTGCCAAAAGACATTTTATGGAATGCTAATATCTCATGAGTCTATAGAGTTTTTGTTATTAAAACAGTCTATACAATCAATATTTCTCTTATAATTTACATCTATGTGCTAGAAAAATATTTAATAAAGCCATATACATATGTGCAAATATGTTTTTTAAATTTGCTACACGACATGACTGATTTCCAACAAGCTGTCATGGCCTAAGTGACCAATTAATAATTAGCTTTAAATGTTATGAACTTTGTCTAAAGAAATCAACATCATAATTCAGTTTGTATTGCATTAAATAGCAGCATGCTGTATGAATTTAATTTTGATAATTTCTTGCACCAATTGTAATAAGTTTTTCTGTTTGCTTTAAGCTCTAGCTTTTAGAACCTCCTTTGGTTATCTTGAAGGTTCTTTTGATGTAATATAATTTACAAAGGCCTGAACTTCACGAAAATAATAGAGTTAAAAAAGAAAGCTATATATTAACTGTAAAACTTGATGCTAGCCACTTAGGTATTTTACATGAGAAACATTCCTGTACTTTTAATGTGTGTACACCAAGTAAAGATAAACAGATGGGTATAGGCAAGGTGAAAACTAAAGAAATGAAGACTAAATGACTAGTTGAGATTCAAATGACTTTGACTCCATTTTCTCCATTAACTTCTATAAACGAATCACTCAGAACATGTTTGCATTCTGCAGAATTTCTTTCACCAGAACTTATTTATACAGTTTTATGATTAATTTGTTTTAGTCACAAGCTTCTGGCTGACTAAACGAAGCACATGCCACAAAGTTAGAAGCTTCATCACTTCATATACCTTCATATGGTCAAGAATATTAGAAGCCTAGAAACCCAGGAAATGTTTTTCTTTTATCTTCTACCACATTTTTTTTTTCCCTAGAAAAGGCATTTTTCCCTGCAGTATTAAAAAGGACAGGAGCTACAAATGTGCAGAAGTTGATATAGAAAATTTGTCTCTACATATTCCCAGGATATTAACATTTACATAAATGCAAAATTATCACAATATTTAAGAGTAAAAATAGTTAAATTTGTTACATATGGAATATTTTCTTTAACCCTCATAAAATCCTCTGCTGTAAGATTTCCTCTAGGTTACAGAAACTAGTAAATGGTAAATAATGATGACTTTTTGGTCCATGTCAACATGGTTGTCTTGAGTCTTTTGCCTATTCTTCCAATTAGTTTGCAAACTTCTGACCCTGCTACTTGAATCTTCAACCATGCCACTCATTAACATGATCAAAATAAAGCCTCTCAGAGTTGTTTATTCTTATTTCCAACTGTGTCCTTGGCACAGTAATCACTCTGATTAGAAAACAACTACCTAATTAGAATTGTTGGTGATATATCACATTGTCAATTGCATAAGAGTACGTAAAAGTTATTTAATCATAAATCATATAATCTCAGGGCTAGATGGACATAAAGGTCATCTTATCCAATCATCCTGTAAGACTTAAGGCACACGTGCAAGTAAATCCAAGTTATATTAACATACCTGCCCTTTTATTTAAGAGATAGCATGCTTTTATTTGACAAGAAACTGTTTAACCTTTACCAGAAGTTGTAGATGGTTTAAATTTTTTTCTCATACATTAAATTAATACTGCTCTAGAAAGAAAGATTAGTATTTAAAAGTAATATATAAAATTAAACATTTTTCTATTATATTTGGGAAACTGTTCAGCAGTTAGAGAGTCTCACATATGCATACAAAATTCACGCTTGCCTTTTCCCTGACATTTGCTGTCCAATGACATATGCCAGAGCGAGGTCTAAACGTATTAGGGGACATACACATGGCATCAGTAGACTGTGACTATTTAAAATATGCAATCTTTCTTATCCAGTTTCTTTCCATTTTATTTACCCATCAGTATACTTCAAGTTGTACAATGTTTTCACACTTACTCGACCTCTTGATCTAACCCTGTTTGTTCATCTTCCTTAAGACATTAACCATCACACCTTCTTATAACTTTTAAAACCAGCAACTTTCTAATGTGATAAAATAATATGAGGTACCCCTTAAATGAAGGATCAGTTTACTACACTTTCCTCCTCCTACTTAATGTATATGTTTGTAAAAGTGAGTTTCTGTATTATTTATCATTTCCATTTTGAAATTTAAAAAAATGCTCAAAAATTTAACCAGGGCCAAGAGGGCAGTGTTTTGGTTTGGCACATCCATTTAGGCTTCTTCAGATCATATAGTATGGGTTACTTTCCCCTTTGTTGTCATAATTCCAACATAGGTTTTATCAGGTCATATTATTCTATGAAATAAAAGAAAATTAGCTAAACTGTGATTAGGACAGATGCTTAAATATTTCTTAATTCTGCTTCTTTCCATGTATTGTTTGTTGATAAAATAAGTTCCATCAAGTCTACGTTTAGGTTTTTGTTTTTTGTTTTGTTTTTTTTGTTGTTGTTTTTTTATAAGTTACTAATGTGCTGTGAAAATTTAAATAATCAGATTCATTGTGGCATTCTATATTTACCTGAATGCTGTATCGTGTAATTTTCAACTTATTTTGAAAGTTATTATAGCTTTGTATTTATAGCTTGTCTATTTTAATGATGCTGTTAGAATCTCTGAAAGTCACCAGCTTTTGATGGTGATCACTTGATTCATTTCGAGGTTTATACATTTTTCAGTGTGTGATTTATGTTTGTATCAATATGGTACAGATAACATCATTTTTTATTCAGTTTATAAAGTAGACTTTGCCAAATATATTGACTTGCATTTAATTTATTATATTTCTGATCAGAAAGGTTACAGGTGTAAAGTATAATTTTGTATGAATTAGTGGATGATGATTTAAGTTCTGTAGAGACTTTATTAAATTTATTGTGTGGAGACCTTCATTCCATATTTGATATAGAAAGTAATAGAGATTTCAATATTTAACATATTCATGAGAATAAATAGTCATGAATGAATAACTGATATATATATATATATGTGTGTGTGTATATATATACATATATATATATTTCAGTAATAACAACTGCATTAAAATAGAAAATCAATTCCAGAGAAAATAATCACTTTATATTATACCTTGCATTACAAATATATTTTGATATTTTAACAATATTTATAACAGAACTTTGCATATAGTGAGGACCTCAGAGATTTGATTCAATCTAAAGAATCATAATATGTTCCTCAGATATCATTATTTTTGTCATCTCAAAAAAGAACTTGATAGCAACTATGGATTTTTTAGAACAATATATATTACTTTTTTTTTTTTCCTTTTGGAGAAGACCAAGCGTCACCTTTAGAAAGGAACCAAATCTTAAAATAAGGAATAATCCATCCACCATTGTTGAGATTTCTAATCAGATGTACAGCAGTCTCCCCTTTTCTGCAGTTTCAGTTACCCATGGTCAACCACAGTCCAATAATATTAAATGAAAAAGTCCTGCAATTAACAATCCATGGATTTTAAATTCCATGCTGTTCTGAGTAGCATGATAAAATCTCACAGAGTCCCATGGAGTCCCACTTGAGAAAGTGAATCTTCCCTTCATCCAGTGTCTTATATGCTCTAGATGCTCCCTCACTCATTAGTCACTTAGTAGTGACTAACTTTTGTGGTATTATAGTGTTTATGTTCAAGTAACTCTTGTTTTAATTTATAGTGTCCCCAAAGCACAAAAGTAATGATGCTGGCAATTTGGATATGTCAGAGGGAAACCATAAAATGCTCCCTTTAAGGTGAAAGTTCTTGACTTGATATTTATATTTCATTATTAATTATTATTTTTCTTTTACTGTGCCTAATTTATAAATTAAACTTTAAGGTGTGCACATATAGGAAAACAAACAAACAAACAAGGAAACAATATACAGGGTTTATGAAGTTCTAGTCATTCATTAGGGGTCTTGAAACATAGTCCTTTGGATAAGGGGAGATTACTGTACTCTGATTTTGAAATTCTTTGAAATATTCTTCTCTGCCCTCAATCAGATAAAAAATGTTTATATGTGGTATATTCTCCCAGATTTTTTGATGGAAGTTTGCACCTACGTAATTGAAGTTTCATGTCTGTATCAGTGAGGGTTCAACCAGAGAAATAGATCCAGTAAAATTACATTCATATAAATATAGCATTTATATTTATATATAAAATTATATATCTATATATGGCTCTAGTAAAAGGAACTGGCTTATGTAGTTGTGGATTTGTGGGGCTGACTAATCAAATCAGAAGTCTGTTGGGCAGATGCTTCAGAAGGAAAAATCATGAAAAGGATGGAATCTCACAGGAAAGAGCAAAGCTACTGTACACAGGAGGACTTTTCCTCTCCTTCAGTTCTGCATGAAGACTGTCCAATCAATTAAGTCAACCCCACCATAGATCCCTACTTAAACTCAACTCATTGGAGACTTTAATAAATCTGCAAAATCCCCTCATAGGAGCACATAGGTTCATGTTTGACTACCTGGGAACTCCAGCCTAACCAAGTTCATACATCATAAAGCATCGCAATGTCCATCAAAGAGCCCATTATATGTGACTTTATCTCTATCTATTCAGTGCGTGGAAATGTGAAAGACTATTAGTGAATTTTGCCTTTTGGAAGAAGTAGGTAACACTTCCATTGTTTATTCTGAATTCTTGCCCACATTTCCATATATTCTCTGTCTTTTGGGGTATCTACATCATACACAAACCTAGACATTTTGGAGTGATACAGCAATATAATATTTTAAATTGTCGAGAGACAATTTTTTTCATGGTCATTGAGTGTTTCCCCCTATAGCCCAACATAATTATACTATAGCACAAGCGTAGTAAATGAATGTACATGGGTGAATCTATACTTATGCGTTGGCTGGTAGACACACTCTCCTTCCAAGATCATACACACACACAGAAAATTAGTGTCTTTTGTGGGTATGTCACATGCTTGACACCTACACATTAGGAAACAATATAAAATTTGAGAGAATAATTAAGGGGGAAGGTTAAAGGCATCTTCTGAATCTGCTTTATCTCTTAAAATGTATTGAGAATAGAATGCATGTTTTTGGATGGAACTAAATAAAACTAGCCCCACTCCTGCTGCTGAAGACCAGTCAGGAGCAAGATAAGGATCTCCACTTTTATGACTTCTATTCATCATTATACTGAGGTTCTATTGCAATTTGGCCATAAAAAGAAATACATTATTCATATTGGATAAAAACAAGTAATGTTTTTATCTGTAGACAATGTAACTATCTATTTAGAAAATCTGAAGGACATAAAGAAAACAGCTACTAGAACTAATTAGTGAGTTTAGCAAATTTAAAGAATATGCAATATTCAATAATCAGTTGTATTGCTATTTGCTAGCAATGGACAGCCATCAATTAAAATAAGAAAATAATATTTCCAATAGCACAGAAAAGAAAAATACTTAGGGGAATCAAACAAAAAGTAGCACGGTTGCTAATTTGTTTTATTACGAAAAGAATGTGTGGATCTAGTTTATAAAAATACTGAAAATTACTCTAATATTATTGATTTAAAGGTACTGAAATAGAATTACGATAACAATCAGGGTTGGGAAATATTTTACCTCAATCCAATCTAATTCTAATTCCTTTCTTTAAGTATCATGACTATTTTTCGGTAATTTGAACACATTCAATTTATTTAATAATTAAGACCAAAATTTAAAATATTACCAATTTATCTTCGCAATACACAATCGAGATGTAAACTTTAGCTTAATTTATGAGCTAAAGTACTGATATGAATCGCTTCCCTTAACCGCCACACTCATATAGCAGGAAACCAAATATCCTTTCTATCATAAGAATTTTAAAAAATCAAGTGATCATTTTTCAGTTATGGGGGAAAAAAAGGTCATTTATTCTATGCTTCTCTACTAGTTAAGTTCAACTTAAGGATTTAAGAGAGGAGGGAAAAGAATAAATTTTATTTCTTACCCCTCATGTAGTACAAAATAGAAATCAAGTCTGATTTATGCAGTATATTAGATACAACTTTACTGTTTTCAAAATTGATAAATTACTAAATGAATGAAAATATCCTAAAGCTTATCATAACCTGCTATTAAGGCATACTTAAAATAGATAGTATCCCGCTGGTTCTCATGGGCACCAACATATTTCCAGTAATTCAGAGTAAGGGATTTAGTTGAATTGCTAATTGCCTACATGAAACTAGGTCATATAATTTGCCATTGAATTAATTATATAAATACAAATGTATTGTTCTACTCTTTGTATTTTAGCAAGTTAGCTGTTGGTTATGATAATTTGTACTTTAAAAAATATTTTGTTTTTACTCAGAGGAAGATTTTCAACAAATTTTAAATTAATATGATTTTTCAGAACACAATTTTAAAAGCTACCTTTTCACATATAAAATTTATACCTCTGCCTTTTCCTTTTTAAAAATAGTACAAATTGAGATGTGAAAGTTAAAACTAACTTTTAGGCAGTATTAGAAAAAAAAAAAGGTATTATTATGACAGACAGAGATGTGATGTGATAAAAATTACTTAAAGATAGTTTTAAGGCCAAAAGAGATATCATTATAATAAGCCAGTTTTCACCTTCAATTTGAGAAATAAACTCAATCTATAAGTGATAGAAGACAGTTACATTTGCTAAAAAAAAAGAAAGAAAGAAAGAAAGAAAAAAATCATTCAGACGCATGGGGAAGGCTGTACTATGTGCTCTTTAAGTCATGTTCTATAGGTACATTATTTCCACGTGGATGGAGTTTGGTCAATTCTATCTTGACAAGCATTATCTAACTTTGACTTATTATGCCTATTTGAATAATGTCACAGGATTTAAAAATAGAATATTATTCACACTTTAAAGACACCATGGTTTCAGTATGTTAATGTTCACCAGAACATTAGTTTGCAAAATTAATATTTTAATCCCATTATGGAATTACAATTCCGTATTTCCTAGTGTAAATATCTATGTTATATTTTATTTTTTTCCAGAGTAATTTTTATTCTGCTAAACAATCATTGACCTTAAATGAAAAGTCAGCTAAATAGTTCTTCATCAAAAGAGGTTTACTCAGAAACAACAAAGAATTGCAGTGTGGTACAAGCAACTATGGCAGGGCATCCACATGTCCAATAAAACAAAGGAGGGGGAAACTCTTTTGTAGAGGGAAGAGGAAGTTGGGAGGGCTTTTTCAAAGAATTCTTCCAGTTGTGCTTCCTGATTGATGTAGGGCATGAAAGCTGCCCCTCTGGCCTCCCTTCTTCATTTTAAATGAGGTGTCTGTTTATTACTTATTTTAGAGATGATAGCATTGAATATTATATTTTAATAAGATGGTTGTTTAAATCTTATCTTTAATCATATAAATTTAAAATACTAAAAAATGGAGATGAGGAGAATGAAATTTGAATTTATACATTGAGATTAGTAAGGAATTTCAGAAATATCAGTCTCTTCCTCAGTAAATGACACCTATGGGAAATGACTCAATGACATATATGGAAATAAGAAAGTGAAGAGTGTGTGTACGTATATGTACTTATATAAAAATTAATGGTCGTCAGAAGTAGTGATCAGTTTATAATTTTCCAATAAGTATATTAAGGCTATATATTGGTAAAATATAAACATATTGTATCAGTATTAATGTAAATTGTGATTATGCCTACTTTATTAGCTAGCAATCTATATACCTCATGTAATCTGACTAAAACTCTGCAAATTATTATTTACTACTCTTACTACCAAACGTTTTTCCTGTGTGTGTGTGTGTATGTATGTGTGTGTGTGTGTGTGTGTATGTTTATACATTACTTTGTAGTTTTCAAATAAAGCTGAAAAATCAAGAATTCCAATTTTTTAAGATTAAAAATAACTTCATAGGAAAGCTACATCACTAGGTTTTCAGTCAACCATCATCATGCCAACCCGCTTATGTCAGGCCTACGTACACTTTCTCTGTTCCCTCCTAAGACTAACACCTCTAATTGTATACTACACAGTACTTATCTTCTTTCAATTATTCGAATTTATTTTTTTACTGCAATGGTCCCATCTCCAGTCTAAATAATCCAATTTTCCTTCTTTATTGACAGTGCCTATCAGGACATAAAGATACTTAAAATTTTCCTGTGGAAAACAGTAATAAAACATTCTATATTTTACATCCTTTGTCAGTCACTGCCCTAGTTCTCCCCAACCTTTAAAATGACACATTTCAATAAAACTATTATTAATAAAAATACCTATCATTTTCGAGTGTTTACAGTAGATTCTAAGCACTGTTTATAGTACTTTGTGTGTCCTGACTCATTTATCTCTCTTTGTTCTGGCACTGCTTTACCTCTCCTTTGCTCTTGAACCCACTCTCTCAGGCTTTCTTCCCAACCACTCTATTGAACTGTCTTTTATTGCTGCTGTTAATGACCTCCATATACTCATATATATAAGTGTTTAATTTGGGGTCTGCCCTTCATTTTACATCCAGGGAGCATTTTTTACTATTAAATATTTTCTCTTTGAGACTCTTTGTTCACTTGGTTTCTAGGGTACTACAGACTTCCAGTTTTCCTTATGTCTTCAGCTGTGTACTGGCTGGTTTTCTGAGTAATTTGCAACTTTTTTGCTTGTTTTCAGCTCTAGAAGACAGAGTACCTGGAAATAAGTTTTTGCTATTTTTTTTCTGTCTACATTTACTACCTGGATAGTCACCTAATACTGTGTGTTTAAATAATATTTATATATACCTCTAGTTCTAATGACAACCCTGCTCCAAATTTTTGCATCCAATTGCCTACTATATAGTTTCTTCTGGATAATTCATAGCCACCTGCAGCAGGTGTTACTAGGAAATTCGCAGTATCCTCCTGAGCATTTGGAAACCACACTTCCTAGCACCCTTGCATTTTGGCAAGCCCACGTGGGTACTGCTAGCCAATGGTCTGAGAGAAGAAATGTGTGTGACTTTTAAGTCTAAACACAGAAAAATGAGAGTGAAGTCTCCTTGTACTCATTTTTTCTGCTTTAATAAACAAATCGGTTTTGTCAAGATGCTATGGCTACAAAAGATGGTATCTGCTTCAGCCTGTGTGGGCAAAGCCCTATATTGATTGGCTAATCCTGTGAGAGAAATTTACCATTGTTGACAAACTCTTAAGATTTGGAGGTAAAATAATCCCTGACATGTAACTTAGACTACTTCAGTGACAATAATATCTAAAAATTAACATATTTTAAACAGACACTTGATTTCCTTCATCAAAACATGTGTTCTCCAAACTACAAACTACCCCATAATGGTCAATGACGTTATCTTTAGCCAACTACACACGTCAAACATCTAGGAGTCATTCCCCACATCGACATCTAATCTTTCAGAATATCCTTTTATTTCTAACATCATATTTCCCCAAACCTACCATATTTTGTCACTACCGCCACAGCCACAGCCACACTCATTTAAGCTATAATTACCTTTGCCTGGAGGTTTGGAAAACCCTCCCAAATAATCATCCTTTCTAATTGTATCCTTCATACTATATTTACCACAAAGCATCCCCCAATGAAAACACAATTGCTCCCTTTACAATCCTTTGGCAACTTCCTATTTCATGTGGAAGATAATCCAGAATCTTCTCATAGCCTACAAAGCACTATTATTACTTTTTTTCCCTACTATGATGATGTCATCTACTTTGTGGACTGCCCTTGCTCAGGGTGTTTAAAACATCCTGATTTTCTTTGCAGTTCTTAACCCTGTAAAGCTTGTTTCTGTCCTGGGACTTTTGCAGTACTGTTCTCACTCCCTCAAATGTTCTTCAAGATCTTTGCTGCTTCACTCCCCAATATTCTACTCAAAGGCTATATGGTCACAAAAATAATCTGTCACACCACAAATTCACATCCTTCATTTTTCCCCAGTCTTGTTTTATTTTTCTTCATAGTATGAATCACTGCGTATGTGTATGTAAGTCTGTGTGCACATGCATGTCTGTGTGTGTGTGTGTGTGTGTGTGTGTGTTTACACTTCTTTCTTGTCTATATCAAACATCGGATTATGAATTCTATGAAGGAGTTTTCTCTTTGTTTTCACAATTTTATCCCTGGAACTAGAGTAGTGCTCAGAATGAAAAATGTGTGCTTAGTAAATATTTGTTAGATAAATAAATTCTATTATTATTATTCTATATATGCATTCTCAAGAAATAAAATACACTTGCAGTGTCATTTGAACAAGTAATATTCAGCTAAACCTATGAAGTTATTCTATTTGAACCTATAAATATCTGCTATTTATTCCTAAGAATTTAAATTAGAATCTAAAAATGCTGAGATTTTACAATTTGTTAAATAATAAATTGTCAATTTTTTTTTCTGTTTCCTACCTAACTACATACAGAATTCCAAACAAGCAGAGAAAATGATTCAACTAAGATATTTACATTGCATTATTTATGCATATAATATATTATTAAAATAAAGTTATGCGCTTTTGAACTCACCATCATCATGCTTACCTACATTAAAATTCCTTTACTAAGTCAGAATTGATCATCTGTATGAAACAAATTTAAGAAAAGCTGAAAGCTGAAAGTAGAAGAATTAGATTTTTTCAGATTTCTCTGATAAAAGACTTAAAGTAATATACACTTTTACTCCTTTAAACACTTAAAAGTTGAAATGATTATGCTATTTTTAACCTCAGACTCCCAACTTGTGGCTGAATTAGTGAAAACACCCAGCTTTTTACACTTCTGACACCGCTAACTATGCCCTAGTGAATATTCTCCTTTAGCTTTTCAGGCACTACAACTCTCCTCTGCATTCCCCCAAATATTCTCATGAGTTCTACTAAATTCCTTTTGTTCAGAAATGTTTGTGCTCCTCGGAGTTCTTTCCTGTGTTTGGTTTTCAGATCTTACCATAATCTTTCACTGTAGGCGTTCTAGGCAATCCCTACAGCGACACCAAATTTACTTATATCTAGACACCAGGTCACACATCAATAATGACTCAGATAGACAGATACTCACATATCACATGTAAATCAAGGAAATGTTAATAGATAATTCAGGACAAAAGTTGAATCCTTTAGATATATGGAAATAGGGGAACACACAGATTAATGTAAGCTACTAGTAATGTTGCAGGCCTTGGTTGACTCTTGGGTTTACATGCATTATGTTATTAAAATGAATGAACAAATTAATTAGACAGAGATAAAAGATAAAATGAAGCCTGGCTATGCATAGACCAATGATGATATCATATCATGAATCAAGGATTAATTCGTTTTTCTGTATCTGAGATAATTTTTGTTAATTGTATGTTCAGTGATATACAGGCCTACGCTGCTATGAGCCATAATGCATGCACATTTGCGTCATCAATAGAATTAATATTTGTTTTCTTATAGGACCATACATTTTCTTCCATATGTTATATAACTGCCCCACAGGAAAACATTCTCACAAATTCCTTTTAGCTCCTTT